>NC_091314.1:6624889-6717389 GCF_038502225.1 Cherax quadricarinatus | reverse complement strand
CTCATCTCTACTCTGGGTCCTTAGAGTCACCTCTCATCTCTACTGTGGGTCCTTAGAGTCACCTCTCATCTCTACTGTGGGTCCTTAGAGTCACCTCTCATCTCTACTGTGGGTCCTTAGAGTCACCTCTCATCTCTACTGTGGGTCCTTAGAGTCACCTCTCATCTCTACTGTGGGTCCTTAGAGTCACTCTCATCTCTACTGTGGGTCCTCTCATCTCTACTGAGAGTCACCTCTCATCTCTACTGTGGGTCCTTAGAGTCACCTCTCATCTCTACTGTGGGTCCTTAGAGTCACCTCTCATCTCTACTGTGGGTCCTTAGAGTCACCTGTCATCTCTGCTGTGGGTCCTTAGAGTCACCTCTCATCTCTGCTGTGGGTCCTTAGAGTCACCTCTCATCTCTGCTGTGGGTCCTTAGAGTCACCTCTCATCTCTGCTGTGGGTCCTTAGAGTCACCTCTCATCTCTGCTGTGGGTCCTTAGAGTCACCTCTCATCTCTGCTGTGGGTCCTTAGAGTCACCTCTCATCTCTGCTGTGGGTCCTTAGAGTCACCTCTCATCTCTGCTGTGGGTCCTTAGAGTCACCTCTCATCTCTGCTGTGGGTCCTTAGAGTCACCTCTCATCTCTGCTGTGGGACTTTTGAGTCACGTCTACTGTCGGTCTTTAAAGTCACCTCAACTTTGGTTTAAATACACATTAAGAGTGTCACCAGTGTTGTACGGGAGGTCACCAGTGTTGTACGGGAGGTCACCAGTGTTGTACGGGAGGTCATCAGTGTTGTACGGGAGGTCACCAGTGTTGTACGGGAGGTCACCAGTGTTGTACGGGAGGTCACTAGTGTTGTACAGGAAGTCACCAGTGTTGTACGGGAGGTCACCAGTGTTGTACGGGAGGTCATCAGTGTTGTACGGGAGGTCATCAGTGTTGTACGGGAGGTCACCAGTGTTGTACGGGAGGTCACCAGTGTTGTACCGGAGGTCATCAGTGTTGTACGGGAGGTCACCAGCGTTGTACGTGAGAGGAGAGACAAGAGAAGCTGCGGGTACGGTGACCTTACTTAACTATTAATGCCGGACTATATAGAGAAGGGTGAAAGTGCCACTATCTCTCTCTCTCTCTCTCTCTCTCTTTCTTCCTGGTTTAAGACCAGGACCAGATAAACGAAGACCTGATACTCAAAGACCACATGATGCAAAGCCAGATAAACAAAGATCACTGGGCAAGGAAATCTCATAAGAAACCACGTGATGCAAAGCCAGATAAACAAAGATCACTGGGCAAGGAAATCTCATAAGAAACCACGTGATGCAAAGCCAAATAAACAAAGATCACTGGGCAAGGAAATCTCATAAGAAACCACGTGATGCAAAGCCAGATAAACAAAGATCACTGGGCAAGGAAATCTCATAAGAAACCACGTGATGCAAAGCCAGATAAACAAAGATCACTGGGCAAGGAAATCTCATAAGAAACCACGTGATGCAAAGCCAGATAAACAAAGATCACTGGGCAAGGAAATCTCATAAGAAACCACGTGATGCAAAGCCAGATAAACAAAGATCACTGGGCAAGGAAATCTCATAAGAATATAGGGGGGGGGGAGGGGATCTCTGTATACCCAAGATCTCCTCAGACTGGTGTACACACAGCAGCAAACAAAGTTGTCACCTTCACGGTGGTTCAGACCAGCACCTGCCTGTCTGGATATTGTTTTAATCTGCTGGTCTTACAAACAGTAACGTACTGTTTTAATCTGCTGGTCTTACAAACAGTAATGTACTGTTTTAATCTGCTGGTCTTACAAACAGTAACGTACTGTTTTAATCTGCTGGTCTTACAAACAGTAATGTACTGTTTTAATCTGCTGGTCTTACAAACAGTAACTTACTGTTTTAATCTGCTGGTCTTACAAAAGTAACGTACTGTTTTAATCTGCTGGTCTTACAAACAGTAACTTACTGTTTTAATCTGCTGTTTTTACAAACAGTAACGTACTGTTGTAATCTGCTGGTCTTACAAACAGTAACGTACTGTTGTAGTCTGCCTAACATTACAAACAGTAACGTACTGTTGTAATCTGCCTAACATTACAAACAGTAACTTACTGTTGTAATCTGCCTAATATTACAAACAGTAACTTACTGTTTTAATCTGCCTAACATTACAAACACTAACTTACTGTTGTAATCTGCCTAACATTACAAACAGTAACTTACTGTTGTAATCTGCTGGTCTTACAAACAGTAACTTACTGTTGTAATCTGCCTAACATTACAAACAGTAACTTACTGTTGTAATCTGCCTAACATTACAAACAGTAACTTACTGTTGTAATCTGCCTAACATTACAAACAGTAACTTACTGTTGTAATCTGCCTAACATTACAAACAGTAACTTACTGTTGTAATCTGCCTAACATTATAAACAGTAACTTACTGTTGTAATCTGCCTAACATTACAAACAGTTACTTACTGTTGTAATCTGCCTAACATTACAAACAGTAACTTACTGTTGTAATCTGCCTAACATTACAAACAGTAACTTACTGTTGTAATCTGCCTAACATTACAAACAGTAACTTACTGTTGTAATCTGCCTAACATTATAAACAGTAACTTACTGTTGTAATCTGCCTAACATTACAAACAGTAACTTACTGTTGTAATCTGCCTAACATTACAAACAGTAACTTACTGTTGTAATCTGCCTAACATTACAAACAGTAACTTACTGTTGTAATCTGCCTAACATTACAAACAGTAACTTACTGTTGTAATCTGCCTAACATTACAAACAGTAACTTACTGTTGTAATCTGTCTAACATTACAAACAGTAACTTACTGTTGTAATCTGCCTAACATTACAAACAGTAACTTACTGTTGTAATCTGCCTAACATTACAAACAGTAACTTACTGTTGTAATCTGCCTAACATTACAAACAGTAACTTACTGTTGTAATCTGCCTAACATTACAAACAGTAACTTACTGTTGTAATCTGCCTAACATTAAACGCTCGATCTCATTACCAATGGAAATTTTCCTATAATTAAGTTTATTATTAGTGTGTAACGCCGTTATTCCACTTGTCATTTCAACATATAATTTACCAAGTGTGGTGGACGAGATGGTTGACATGAGCGGTCACAGTCACCTCGTTCATCTCTTGGAACGTTCGTTTATCATTCTATCTATTTCTGCACCACCTAATGTATTACGGAAATATAATTTTAGGCATTGTGGATTGGATTAGCGTATTTTACTCTGTATATTTGTACACATGTATATATATAAATATATGCATATACATATATATATATATATATATATATATATATATATATATATATATATATATATATATATATATATATATATATATACATATATATATATATATATATATATATATATATATATATATAGATATATATATATATAGATATATATATATATATATATATATATATATATATATATATATATATATATATACATGTATAAATATTTTTTTTTTCAACAAGTCGGCCGTCTCCCACCGAGGCAGGGTGACCCAAAAAAGAAAGAAAATCCGCAAAAAGAAAATACTTTCATCATCATTCAACACTTTCACCACACTCACACATAATCACTGCTTTTGCAGAGGTGCTCAGAATACAACAGTTTAGAAGCATATACGTATAAAGATACACAACATATCCCTCCAAACTGCCAATATCCCAAACCCCTCCTTTAAAGTGCAGGCATTGTACTTCCCATTTCCAGGACTCAAGTCCGACTATATGAAAATAACCGGTTTCCCTGAATCCCTTCACTAAATATTACCCTGCTCACACTCTAACAGATCGTCAGGTCCCAAGTATCATTCGTCTCCATTCACTCCTATCTAACACGCTCATGCACGCTTGCTGGAAGTCCAAGCCCCTTGCCCACAAAACCTCCTTTATCCCCTTTTTCCAACCCTTTCGAGGACGACCCCTACCCCTCCTTCCTTTCCCTATAGATTTATATGCTTTCCATGTCATTCTACTTTGATCCAATCTCTCTAAATGACCAAACCACCTCAACAACCCCTCTTCTGCCCTCTGACTAATGCTTTTATTAACTCCACACCTTCTCCTAATTTCCACACTGCGAATTTTCTGCATAATATTTACACCACACATTGCCCTTAGACAGGACATCTCCACTGCCTCCAACCGTCTCCTCGCTGCTGCATTTACCACCCAAGCTTCACATCCATATAAGAGTGTTGGTACTACTATACTTTCATACATTCCCTTCTTTGCCTCCATAGATAACGTTTTTTGACTCCACATATACCTCAACGCACCACTCACCTTTTTTCCCTCATCAATTCTATGATTAACCTCATCCTTCATAAACCCATCCGCCGACACGTCAACTCCCAAGTATCTGAAAACATTCACTTCTTCCATACTCCTCCTCCCCAATTTGATATCCAATTTTTCTTATCTAAATCATTTGATACCCTCATCACCTTACTCTTTTCTATGTTCACTTTCAACTTTCTACCTTTACACACATTCTCAAACTCATCCACTAACCTTTGCAATTTTTCTTTAGAATCTTCCATAAGCACAGTATCATCAGCAAAAAGTAACTGTGTCAGTTCCCATTTTGTATCTGATTCTCCATAATTTAATCCCACCCCTCTCCCGAACACCCTAGCATTTACTTCTTTTACAACCCCATCTATAAATATATTAAACAACCATGGTGACATTACACATCCCTGTCTAAGACCTACTTTTACCGGGAAGTATTCTCCCTCTCTTCTACACACCCTAACCTGAGCCTCACTATCCTCATAAAAGCTCTTTACAGCATTTAGTAACTTACCACCTATTCCATATACTTGCAACATCTGCCACATTGCTCCTCTATCCACTCTATCATATGCCTTTTCTAAATCCATATGTGCAATAAAAACTTCCCTACCTTTATCTAAATACTGTTCACATATATGCTTCAATGTAAACACTTGATCTACACATCCCCTACCCACTCTGAAGCCTCCCTGCTCATCCGCAATCCTACATTCTGTCTTACCTCTAATTCTTTCAATTATAACCCTACCGTATACTTTTCCTGGTATACTCAGTAAACTTATTCCTCTATATTTTTTACAATCTCTTTTGTCCCCTTTCCCTTTATATAAAGGGACTATACATGCTCTCCGCCAATCCCTAGGTACCTCCCCCTCTTTCATACATTTATTAAACAAAAGTACCAACCACTCCAACACTATATCCCCCCCTGCTTTTAACATTTCTGTCATGATCCCATCAGTTCCAGCTGCTTTACCCCCTTTCATTCTACGTAATGCCTCACGTACCTCCACCACACTTACATTCTGCTCTTCTTCACTCCTAAAAGATGGTATACCTCCCTGGCCAGTGCATGAAATTACCGCCTCCCTTTCTTCCTCAACATTTAAAAGTTCCTCAAAATATTCTCGCCATCTACCTAATACCTCCTCTCCCTATCTACTAACTCCCCTACTCTGTTTTTAACTGACAAATCCATACTTTCCCTAGGCTTTCTTAACTTGTTTAACTCACTCCAAATTTTTTTTTTTATTTTCATTAAAATTTCTTGACAGTGCCTCTCCCACTCTTTCATCTGCTCTCCTTTTGCACTCTCTCACCACTCTCTTCACCTTTCGTTTACTCTCCATATACTCTGCTCTTCTTATAACACTTCTGCTTTGTAAAAACCTCTCGTAAGCTACCTTTTTCTCTTTTATCACACCCTTTACTTCATCATTCCACCAATCACTCCTCTTTCCTCCTGCCCCCACCCTCCTATAACCACAAACTTCTGCCCCACATTCTAATACTGCATTTTTAAAACTATTCCAACCCTCTTCAACCCCCCCCACTACTCATCTTTGCACCAGCCCACCTTTCTGCCAATAGTCGCTTATATCTCGCCCAAACTTCCTCCTCCCTTAGTTTATACACTTTCACCTCCCTCTTACTTGTTGTTGCCACCTTCCTCTTTTCCCATCTACCTCTTACTCTAACTGTAGCTACAACTAAATAATGATCCGATATATCAGTTGCCCCTCTATAAACATGTACATACTGGAGCCTACCCATCAACCATTTATCCATCAATACATAAGCTAACAAACTACTTTCATTACGTGCTACATCATACCTTGTATATTTATTTATCCTCTTTTTCATAAAATACGTATTACTTATTACCAAATTTCTTTCTACACATAGCTCAATTAAAGGCTCCCCATTTACATTTACCCCTGGCACCCCAAATTTACCTACTACTCCCTCCATAACATTTTTACCCACTTTAGCATTGAAATCCCCAACCACCATTACTCTCACACTTGATTCAAAACTCCCCACGCATTCACTCATATATATATATATATATATATATATATATATATATATATATATATATATATATATATATATATATATATATATATATATATATATATATATATATATATATATATATATATATATATATATATATATTCTTTCTTTCAACACACCGGCCATATCCCACCAAGGCAGGGTGGCCCAAAAAGAAAAACGAAAGTTTCTCTTTTAAATTTAGTAATTTATACGGGAGGAGGGGTTACTAGCCCCTTGCTCCCGGCATTTTAGTCGCCTCTTACAACACGCATGGCTTACGGAGGAAGAATTCTGTTCCACTTCCCCATGGAGAATATATATATATATATATGTATATATATATGTATATATATATATATGTATATATATATGTATATATATATATATGTATATATATATGTCGTGCCGAATATGTAAAACTGGTCAATTAGCAATAACTCATTTAAAATTAAGTCCTTTCTAAAATTTTCTCTTATACGTTTAAAGATATATTTTTTTCATTAATGTTGATATAAAAAATTATAATTTTGCACCAAAAAGAACTTAGAAAACTTACCTAACCTTATTATAACAAGAACAATTTATTTTAGCCTTACCTAACTAAATATATTTTAGATTTGTTTACAATAATTTATTATTAAACAAACACAATCAAATATATTTTTTTCGTTAGGTTTAAAATGATTTTAATGATATTATTACATACACAAATTTTCACTTGTCTTATATGGCAAGATGAGCGTTGCTATTTAAGCCAAGATCGCAAGTTCTGCCTATTCGGCACGACATATATATATATATATATATATATATATATATATATATATATATATATATATATATATATATATATATATATATATATATATATATATATACATATACATATACATATATATATATATATATATATATATATATATATATATATATATATATACATATATACATAGACATATATACATACATATATATATATATATATATATATATATATATATATATACATATATACATATACATATATACATATACATATATACATATATACATATATACATATATATATACATATATATATATATATATATATATATATATATATATATATATATATATATATATATATATACATATATATATATATATATATATATATATATATATATATATATATATATATATATATATATATATATATATATATATATATATATATATATATATATATATATATATATATATATATATATATATATATATATATATATATATATATATATATATATATATATTATACCGTCAGTCTTTTTCTCTCTGAGTTTTTTGTTTGTTTCAGTGTGTTATATTATTATTATTATTCTCCGTACATTTGTGCTTCTGAAGTTATTCGTGTGTGTCTATAATTGTCTTTAGTTTCATATCAAAGACGGAATCAGCACAGGTCTCTCTATGTGTGACTCAAGTCTATGGTAAACACTACCCACATTTAACAACTCCAGACCACTAGGGATCACCACAACACTTACACAGCCATTAGATCCTCGCTCCAGACCATTGGGGATCACACAACACTTACAGAGCCACTAGATCCTCGCTCCAGACCACTAGGGATCACCACAACACATACACAGCCACTAGATCCTCGTTCCAGACCACTAGGGATCACCACAACACTTACACAGCCACTAGATCCTCGCTCCAGACCACTAGGGATCACCACAACACATACACAGCCACTAGATCCTCGTTCCAGACCACTAGGGATCACCACAACACTTACACAGCCACTAGATCCTCGCTCCAGACCACTAGGGATCACCACAACACTTACACAGCCACTAGATCCTCGTTCCAGACCACTAGGGATCACCACAACACTTACACAGCCATTAGATCCTCGCTCCAGACCACTAGGGATCACCACAACACTTACACAGCCACTAGATCCTCGCTCCAGACCACTAGGGATCACCACAACACTTACACAGCCATTAGATCCTCGTTCCAGACCACTAGGGATCACCACAACACATACACAGCCACTAGATCCTCGTTCCAGACCACTAGGGATCACCACAACACTTACACAGCCATTAGATCCTCGCTCCAGACCACTAGGGATCACCACAACACTTACACAGCCATTAGATCCTCGCTCCAGACCACTAGGGATCACCACAACACTTACACAGCCACTAGATCCTCGTTCCAGACCACTAGGGATCACCACAACATTTACACAACCACTAGATCCTCGCTCCAGACCACTAGAGATCACCACAACACATACACAGCCATTAGATCCTCGCTCCAGACCACTAGGGATCACCACAACACTTACACAGCCACTAGATCCTGGCTCCAGACCACTAGGGATCACCACAACACTTACACAGCCACTAGATCCTGGCTCCAGACCACTAGGGATCACCACAACACTTACACATCCACTAGATCCTCGCTCCAGACCACTAGGGATCACCACAACACTTACAGAGTCACTGGATCCTCGCTCCAGACCACTAGGGATCACCTCAACACTTACACATCCACTAGATCCTGGCTCCAGACCACTAGGGATCACCACAACACTTACAGAGTCACTGGATCCTCGCTCCAGACCACTAGGGATCACCACAACACTTACAGAGTCACTGGATCCTCGCTCCAGACCACTAGGGATCACCACAACACTTACAGAGGCACTGGATCCTCGCTCCAGACCACTAGGGATCACCACAACACTTACACATCCACTAGATCCTGGCTCCAGACCACTAGGGATCACCACAACACTTACAGAGTCACTGGATCCTCGCTCCAGACCACTAGGGATCACCACAACACTTACAGAGGCACTGGATCCTCGCAGGCATGATGAACCCTCGTGGATCAGTACGATCCTTTCGTATTATTTGGATCTACTGGTAT
Source organism: Cherax quadricarinatus (assembly GCF_038502225.1). Lineage (NCBI taxonomy): Eukaryota > Metazoa > Arthropoda > Malacostraca > Decapoda > Parastacidae > Cherax > Cherax quadricarinatus. Next base: position 6,708,038 of record NC_091314.1, on the reverse strand, counting down.
ACATGATTTACTGTCAGGATTAACTGTTAAGTAGTGTGAGGAAGCAGCAATAATATAGTTAGCTGTGTGATGTGTGCCGTGTTGGAGGAAGTAGCAGGCACAGCAGCAGGAACAGCACTAGGAACAGCAGTAGAAACAGCACCAGGAGCAGCAGCAGCAAAGGCAACAGCATCATAAACGTAACAGTAGCAGAAGCATGAGTAGCGGGAACAACAATAACTAAAGCAATAACAGCATCAACAACTGCAGCAAGAACAAATGCAACAACAACAACAACAACAACAACAACAGCAACAAGTGAACAAGAGCCTCTTAACACCCTAGTTAACGTTGCTTGTGAGGTAAAATATTCTGGTAACCTCCTTCCTTCCCTTCCTCTGAAAACATGGCCACAACCGGTGAAACTGGCTATTGTTTACTCTGTGGCCTGGACTGTTTTAGAGCCCGGCTTTTATTAGCTGTTACCAGTGGCACTTCTCAGGGAGAGTCGCCAGTGACAGCAGCTTCAGTGCCATTAACAGAGGCAGTAAAGCAGAGACTGGCATCCTGAGTGTGATGTTATTACCCTTGCATCTCCTGCTCTGAGTGGCAACGCCGTACAGGTTCTCACGATTAAGTAAACAGATGGTCACTATTTCTGGAAAAAAACGGGAAATCTTGCTTCAAAATAGACAGAAACTACTTCTAAAAAGACAGATATGCTTATAAACACACACACACACACACACACACACACACACACACACACACACACACACACACACACACACACACACACACACACACACACACACACAAACACACACACACAAACTTCTGCTTTAAAATACGTAGGATCAGCCTCAAAAACACATAGGGACCGTTTCAAAACACACTCACCCCTAAGAACTCCTGCTTTAAAACACACAGGACTCCCGCTTTAAAGCATCACAAGAACTGTTTGGAAGCACACAGCTGAGTCGTGTCCCAGGTTACATAAGAGTATAAGAAAGAAAAGAAGGAACACTGCAGCAGGCCTACTGGCCCATGCTAGAAAGATCCAAGTCACACTCACCCACCCTTGTACTTGTCAAACGTATTTTTTAAAGCTACACAAGGTTTTAGCTTGTGACGCTACTACAACAAGGTCACCTATACAAGTCAACGTCACCTACAAGTCAATCAAGGGGACATTCACCTAACAAGAAAACAACGTTAATAATCCAACACATTCCACTCCACGTCAATATCATAGCAGTCAATTTATGGTGATTAATACGTCAAGCCAGAGATCGACCGGTCTGTAAGGTTGCCATGGTAACCAACGGAATATAATTGTATAAATAATGATAAAATAGCGGATTTATTCTCCATATTTAGGCCCATCTGGAAGTAAGGGTCACGTTATGAATACAAGAGACAGTTACAGCACTCAGAGGTAGGTGGATCAGGATGAAGCGCACAGTTATTCACTCTTAAATAAGACAGGTCCTGCCACTTACATGGTAGGTAAAGCAGACAGGTCCTGCCACTTACATGGTAGGTAAAGCAGACAGGTCCTGCCACTTACATGGTAGGTAAAGCAGACAGGTCCTGCCACTTACATGAGAGGTAAAGCAGACAGGTCCTGCCACTTACATGGTAGGTAAAGCAGACAGGTCCTGTCATTTACATGGTAGGTAAAGCAGGCAGGTCCTGCCACTTACATGGCAGGTAAAGCAGGCAGGTCCTGCCACTTACATGATAGGTAAAGCAGACAGGTCCTGCCACTTACATGATAGGTAAAGCAGACAGGTCCTGCCACTTACATGGCAGGTAAAGCAGACAGGTCCTGCCACTTACATGGTAGGTAAAGCAGGCAGGTCCTGCCACTTACATGGCAGGTAAAGCAGACAGGTCCTGTCATTTACATGGTAGGTAAAGCAGACAGGTCCTGCCACTTACATGGCAGGTAAAGCAGACAGGTCCTGTCATTTACATGGTAGGTAAAGCAGACAGGTCCTGCCACTTACATGGTAGGTAAAGCAGGCAGGTCCTGCCACTTACATGGAAGGTAAAGCAGACAGGTCCTGCCACTTACATGGTAGGTAAAGCAGACAGGTCCTGCCACTTACATGGTAGGTAAAGCAGACAGGTCCTGCCACTTACATGGTAGGTAAAGCAGACAGGTCCTGCCACTTACATGGTAGGTAAAGCAGACAGGTCCTGCCACTTACATGGTAGGTAAAGCAGGCAGGTCCTGCCACTTACATGGTAGGTAAAGCAGACAGGTCCTGCCACTTACATGGTAGGTAAAGCAGACAGGTCCTGCCACTTACATGGTAGGTAAAGCAGACAGGTCCTGCCACTTACATGGTAGGTAAAGCAGACAGGTCCTGCCACTTACATGGTAGGTAAAGCAGACAGGTCCTGCCACTTACATGGTAGGTAAAGCAGACAGGTCCTGCCACTTACATGGCAGGTAAAGCAGACAGGTCCTGCCACTTACATGGTAGGTAAAGCAGACAGGTCCTGCCACTTACATGGTAGGTAAAGCAGACAGGTCCTGCCATTTACATGGTAGGTAAAGCAGACAGGTCCTGCCATTTACATGGTAGGTAAAGCAGACAGGTCCTGCCATTTACATGGTAGGTAAAACAGACAGGTCCTGCCACTTACATGGTAGGTAAAGCAGACAGGTCCTGCAATTTACATGGTAGGTAAAGCAGACAGGTCCTGCTATTTACATGGTAGGTAAAACAGACAGGTCCTGCCACTTACATGGTAGGTAAAGCAGACAGGTCCTGCCACTTACATGGTAGGTAAAGCAGACAGGTCCTGCCACTTACATGGTAGGTAAAGCAGACAGGTTCTGCCATTTACATGGTAGGTAAAGCAGACAGGTCCTGCCACTTACATGGTAGGTAAAGCAGACAGGTCCTGCCACTTACATGGTAGGTAAAGCAGACAGGTCCTGCCACTTACATGGTAGGTAAAGCAGGCAGGTCCTGCCACTTACATGGTAGGTAAAGCAGACAGGTCCTGCCACTTACATGGTAGGTAAAGCAGACAGGTCCTGCCACTTACATGGTAGGTAAAGCAGACAGGTCCTGCCACTTACATGGTAGGTAAAGCAGACAGGTCCTGCCACTTACATGGTAGGTAAAGCAGACAGGTCCTGCCACTTACATGGCAGGTAAAGCAGACAGGTCCTGCCATTTACATGGTAGGTAAAGCAGACAGGTCCTGCCATTTACATGGTAGGTAAAACAGACAGGTCCTGCCACTTACATGGTAGGTAAAGCAGACAGGTCCTGCCACTTACATGGTAGGTAAAGCAGACAGGTCCTGCCACTTACATGGTAGGTAAAGCAGACAGGTCCTGCCATTTACATGGTAGGTAAAGCAGACAGGTCCTGCCACTTACATGGTAGGTAAAGCAGACAGGTCCTGCCACTTACATGGTAGGTAAAGCAGACAGGTCCTGCCACTTACATGAGAGGTAAAGCAGACAGGTCCTGCCACTTACATGGAAGGTAAAGCAGGCAGATCCTGTTACTTACATGGTGGGTAGTGCAGGCAGGCCCTGCCACTTACATGGTGGGTAGTGCAGGCAGGCCCTGCCACTTACATGGTGGGTAGTGCAGGCAGGCCCTGCCACTTACATGATGGGTAGTGCAGGCAGGTCCTGCCACTTACATGATGGGTAGTGCAGGCAGGTCCTGCCACTTACATGGTGGGTAGTGCAGGCAGATTCTGTGACATACATGGTGGGTAGAGCAGGCAGGTCCTGCCACTTACATGGTAGGTAGTGCAGGCAGGACCTGCCACTTACATGGTGGGTAGAGCAGGCAGGCCCTGCCACTTACATGATGGGTAGTGCAGGCAGGTTCTGCCACTTACATGGTGGGTAGTGCAGGCAGATCCTGTCACATACATGGTGGGTAGAGCAGGCAGGCCCTGCCACTTACATGGTGGGTAGAGCAGGCAGGTCCTGCCACTTACATGATGGGTAGTGCAGGCAGGTCCTGCCACTTACATGGTGGGTAGTGCAGGCAGATCCTGTCACATACATGGTGGGTAGAGCAGGCAGGTCCTGCCACTTACATGGTGGGTAGTGCAGGCAGGCCCTGCCACTTACATGGTGGGTAGTGCAGGCAGGTCCTGCCACTTACATGGTGGGTAGTGCAGGCAGGTCCTGCCACTTACATGATGGGTAGTGCAGGCAGGTCCTACCACTTACATGGTGGGTAGTGCAGGCAGGTCCTGCCACTTACATGGTGGGTAGTGCAGGCAGGTCCTGCCACTTACATGATGGATAGTGCAGGCAGGTCCTGCCACTTACATGGTGGGTAGTACAGGCAGGTCCTGCCACTTACATGGTGGGTAGTGCAGGCAGGTCCTGCCACTTACATGGTGGGTAGTGCAGGCAGGTCCTGCCACTTACATGGTGGGTAGTGCAGGCAGATCCTGTCACATACATGGTGGGTAGAGCAGGCAGGTCCTGCCACTTACATGGTGGGTAGTGAAGGCAGGTCCTGCCACTTACATGGTGGGTAGTGCAGGCAGGTCCTGCCACTTACATGGTGGGTAGTGCAGGCAGGTCCTGCCACTTACATGGTGGGTAGTGCAGGCAGGTCCTGCCACTTACATGGTGGGTAGTGCAGGCAGGTCCTGCCACTTACATGGTGGGTAGTGCAGGCAGGTCCTGCCACTTACATGGTGGGTAGTGCAGGCAGGTCCTGCCACTTACATGGTGGGTAGTGCAGGCAGGTCCTGCCACTTACATGGTGGGTAGTGCAGGCAGGTCCTGCCACTTACATGGTGGGTAGTGCAGGCAGGTCCTGCCACTTACATGGTGGGTAGTGCAGGCAGGTCCTGCCACTTACATGGTGGGTAGTGCAGGCAGGTCCTGCCACTTACATGGTGGGTAGTGCAGGCAGGTCCTGCCACTTACATGGTGGGTAGTGCAGGCAGGTCCTGCCACTTACATGGTGGGTAGTGCAGGCAGGTCCTGCCACTTACATGGTGGGTAGTGCAGGCAGGTCCTGCCACTTACATGGTGGGTAGTGCAGGCAGGTCCTGCCACTTACATGGTGGGTAGTGCAGGCAGGTCCTGCCACTTACATGGTGGGTAGTGCAGGCAGGTCCTGCCACTTACATGGTGGGTAGTGCAGGCAGGCCCTGCCACTTACATGGTGGGTAGTGCAGGCAGGCCCTGCCACTTACATGGTGGGTAGTGCAGGCAGGCCCTGCCACTTACATGGTGGGTAGTACAGGCAGGCCCTGCCACTTACATGGTGGGTAGTGCAGGCAGGCCCTGCCACTTACATGGTGGGTAGTGCAGGCAGGCCCTGCCACTTACATGGTGGGTAGTACAGGCAGGCCCTGCCACTTACATGGTGGGTAGTGCAGGCAGGTCCTGCCACTTCTGGACTGCAATAGCCAGTTGTTTACAGGCGTACTCCAACATCATCTGCGCCTGCCTCCACTTGAAGTTGGCCTCCATTATCCGGCCTCGGTGGGCCTCCAGGTCGTCTAGCTCCGCCTCTAGCTGATTCTCCAGCTCAGACCCGTACTGGTCTCCGAACATCCGGTCTGTGGAGACCACAGCAAGATAGCCAATGGGGATTAAATCCTATCAACTTGACGAGGGTCATGATGACTGCATGTCACCTGTTCACAAGTCAAGAATACTTTAATCCCTTAAATAGCTATGTATATACACTGGGAGGTATACCCCTCTCGGTGTATATATCCTGTGCAAAGGGGGTCAGAGAGATATTTGTGAGACGATGCGTTAAAAATGTTTGAGACTGTGTGTGAGGAACGTTTGATGGACGGGATGTGAGGAACGTTTGATGGACGGGATGTGAGGAACGTTTGATGGACGGATGTGAGGAACGTTTGATGGACGGGATGTGAGGAACGTTTGATGGACGGGATGTAAGGAACGTTTGATGGACGGGATGTGAGGAACGTTTGATGGACGGATGTGAGGAACGTTTGATGGACGGGATGTGAGGAACGTTTGATGGACGGGATGTGAGGAACGTTTGATGGACGGATGTGAAAAACGTTTGATGGACGGGATGTGAGGAACGTTTGATGGACGGGATGTGAGGAACGTTTGATGGACGGATGTGAGGAACGTTTGATGGACGGATGTGAGGAACGTTTGATGGACGGGATGTGAGGAACGTTTGATGGACGGATGTGAGGAACGTTTGATGGACGGGATGTGAGGAACGTTTGATGGACGGAAGTGAGGAACGTTTGATGGACGGATGTGAGGAACGTTTGATGGAAGGGATGTGAGGAACGTTTGATGGAAGGGATGTGAGGAACGTTTGATGGACGGATGTGAAAAACGTTTGATGGACGGATGTGAAAAACGTTTGATGGACGGGATGTGAGGAACGTTTGATGGACGGATGTGAAAAACGTTTGATGGACGGGATGTGAGGAACGTTTGATGGACAGGATGTGAGGAACGTTTGATGGACGGGATGTGAGGAACGTTTGATAGAGAGGGATGTGAGGAACGTTTGATGGACGGGATGTGAGGAACGTTTGATGGACGGGATGTGAGGAACGTTTGATGGACGGGATGTGAGGAACGTTTGATGGACGGGATGTGAGGAACGTTTGATGGACGGGATGTGAGGAACGTTTGATGGACGGGATGTGAGGAACGTTTGATGGACGGATGTGAGGAACGTTTGATGGACGGGATGTGAGGAACGTTTGATGGACGGGATGTGAGGAACGTTTGATGGACGGGATGTGAGGAACGTTTGATGGACGGATGTGAGAAACGTTTGATGGACGGATGTGAGGAACGTATGATGGACGGGATGTGAGGAACGTTTGATGGACGGGATGTGAGGAACGTTTGATGGACAGGATGTGAGGAACGTTTGATGGACGGATGTGAGGAATGTTTGTTGGACGGGATGTGAGGAACGTTTGATGGACGGGATGTGAGGAACGTTTGATGGACGGATGTGAGGAACGTTTGTTGGACGGGATGTGAGGAACGTTTGATGGACGGGATGTGAAGAACGTTTGATGGACGGATGCGAGGAACGTTTGATGGACGGGATGTGAGGAACGTTTGATGGACGGATGCGAGGAACGTTTGATGGACGGGATGTGAGGAACGTTTGATGGACGGGATGTGAAGAACGTTTGATGGACGGGATGTGAGGAACGTTTGATGGACGGATGTGAGGAACGTTTGATGGACGGGATGTGAGGAACGTTTGATGGACGTGATGTGAGGAACGTTTGATGGACGGGATGTGAGGAACGTTTGATGGACGGGATGTGAGGAACGTTGGAGGGACGGGATGTGAGGAACGTTTGATGGACGGGATGTGAGGAACGTTTGATGGACGGGATGTGAGGAACGTTTGATGGACGGATGTGAGGAACGTTTGATGGACGGGATGTGAGGAACGTTTGATGTACGGGATGTGAGGAACGTTTGATGGACGGGATGTGAGGAACGTTTGATGGACGGGATGTGAGGAACGTTGGAGGGACGGGATGTGAGGAACGTTGGAGGGACGGGATGTGAGGAACGTTGGAGGGACGGGATGTGAAGAACGTTTGATGGACGAGATGTGAGGAACGTTTGATGGACGGGATGTGAGGAACGTTTGATGGACGGATGTGAGGAATGTTTGTTGGACGGGATGTGAGGAACGTTTGATGGACGGGATGTGAGGAACGTTTGATGTACGGGATGTGAGGAACGTTTGATGGACGGGATGTGAGGAACGTTTGATGGACGGGATGTGAGGAACGTTGGAGGGACGGGATGTGAGGAACGTTGGAGGGACGGGATGTGAGGAACGTTGGAGGGACGGGATGTGAAGAACGTTTGATGGACGGGATGTGAGGAACGTTTGATGGACGGGATGTGAGGAACGTTGGAGGGACGGGATGTGAGGAACGTTGGAAAGACGGGATGTGAGGAACGTTGGAGGGACGGATGTGAGGAACGTTGGAGGGACGGGATGTGAGGAACGTTGGAGGGACGGGATGTGAGGAACGTTTGATGGACGGATGTGAGGAACGTTTGATGGACGGATGTGAGGAACGTTGGAGGGACGGGATGTGAGAAACGTTGGAGGGACGGATGTGAGGAACGTTGGAGGGACGGATGTGAGGAACGTTGGAAAGACGGATGTGAGGAACGTTGGAGGGACGGGATGTGAGGAACGTTGGAGGGACGGGATGTGAGGAACGTTGGAGGGACGGGATGTGAGGAACGTTGGAGGGACGGATGTGAGGAACGTTGGAGGGACGGGATGTGAGGAACGTTGGAGGGACGGGATGTGAGGAACGTTTGATGGACGGATGTGAGGAACGTTGGAGGGACGGATGTGAGGAACGTTTGACAGACGGAATGTGAGGAACGTTTGATGGACGGATGCGAGGAACGTTTGATGGACGGATGTGAGGAACTTTGGAGGGACGGGATGTGAGGAACGTTGGAGGGACGGATGTGAGGAACGTTGGAGGGACTGATGTGAGGAACGTTGGAGGGACGGGATGAGGAACGTTGGAGGGACGGGATGTGAGGAACGTTGGAGGGACGGTGGTGTGTGTTAGGAACGTTGGAGGGACGGTGGTGTGTGTTAGGAACGTTGGAGGGACGGTGGTGTGTGTTAGGAAAGTTGGAGGGACGGTGGTGTGTGTTAGGAACGTTGGAGGGACTGTGGTGTGTGTTAGGAACGTTGGAGGGACGGTGATGTGTGTTAGGAACGTTGGAGGGACTGTGGTGTGTGTTAAGGACGTTGGAGGGACGGTGGTGTGTGTTAGGAACGTTGGCGGGACGGTGGTGTGTGTTAGGAACTTTGGACGGTCTGTGGTGTGTGTTAGGAACGTTGGAGGGACGGTGGTGTGTGTTAGGAACGTTGGACGGTCTGTGGTGTGTGTTAGGAACGTTGGAGGGACTGTGGTGTGTGTTAGGAACGTTGGAGGGACGGTGGTGTGTGTTAGGAACGTTGGAGGGACGGTGGTGTGAGGTAGGAAAATTGGAGGGACGGTGGTGTGTGTTAGGAACGTTGGAGGGACTGTAGTGTGTGTTAGGAACGTTGGAAGGACTGTGGCGTGTGTTAGGAACGTTGGAGGGACGGTGGTGTGTGTTAGGAACGTTGGAGGGACTGTGGTGTGTATTAGGAACGTTGGAGGGACGGTGGTGTGTGTTAGGAACGTTGGAGGGACTGTGGTGTGTGTTAGGAACGTTGGAGGGACTGTGGTGTGTGTTAGGAACGTTGGAGGGACTGTGGTGTGTGTCAAAAACGTTGGAGGGACGGTGGTGTGTGTTAGGAACGTTGGAGGGACTGTGGTGTGTGTTAGGAACGTTGGAGGGACTGTGGTGTGTGTTAGGAACGTTGGAGGGACTGTGGTGTGTGTTACGAACGTTGGAGGGACGGTGGTGTGTGTTAGGAACGTTGGAGGGACGGTGGTGTGTGTTAGGAACGTTGGAGGGACTGTGGTGTGTGTTAGGAACGTTGGAGGGACTGTGGTGTGTGTTAGGAACGTTGGAGGGACGGTGGTGTGTGATAGGAACGATGGAGGGACTGTGGTGTGCGATAGGAACGTTGGAGGGACTGTGGTGTGTGTTAGGAACGTTGGAGGGACAGTGGTGTGTGTTAGGAACGTTGGAGGGACGGTGGTGTGTGTTAGGAACGTTGGAGGGAGGGTGGTGTGTGTTAGAAACATTGGAGGGACTGTGGTGTGTGTTAGGAACGTTAGAGGGACTGTGGTGTGTGCTAGGAACGATGGAGGGACTGTGGTGTGTGTTAGGAACGTTGGAGGGAGGGTGGTGTGTGTTAGGAACGTTGGAGGGACTGTGGTGTGAGTTAGGAACGTTGGAGGGACTGTGGTGTGTGTTAGAAACGTTGGAGGGACCGTGGTGGGCGTTAGATACGTTGGAAGGACGGTGGTGTGTGTTAGAAACGTTGGAGGGACTGTGGTGTGTGTTAGGAACGTTAGAGGGACTGTGGTGTATGTTAGGAACGTTGGAGGGACTGTGGTGTGTGTTAGGAACGTTGGAGGGACCGTGGTGGGCGTTAGATACGTTGGAAGGACGGTGGTGTGTGTTAGAAACGTTGGAGGGACTGTGGTGTGTGTTAGGAACGTTAGAGGGACTGTGGTGTATGTTAGGAACGTTGGAGGGACTGTGGTGTGTGTTAGGAACGTTGGAGGGACGGTGGTGTGTGTTAGGAACGTTGGAGGGACGGTGGTGTGTGTTAGGAACGTTGGAGGGACTGTGGTGTGTGTTAGGAACGTTGGAGGTACGGTGGTGTGTGTTAGGAACGTTGGAGAGACTGTGGTGTGTGTTAGGAACGTTGGAGGGACGGTGGTGTGTGTTAGGAACGTTGGAGGGACTGTGGTGTGTGCTAGGAACGTTGGAGGGACTGTGGTGTGCGATAGGAATGTTGGAGGGACTGTGGTGTGTGTTAGGAACGTTGGAGGGACTGTGGTGTGTGTTAGGAACGTTGGAGGGACGGTGGTGTGTGTTAGGAACGTTGGAGGGAGGGTGGTGTGTGTTAGGAACGTTGGAGGGACTGTGGTGTGAGTTAGGAACGTTGGAGGGACCGTGGTGTGCGTTAGATACGTTGGAAGGACGGTGGTGTGTGTTAGAAACGTTGGAGGGACTGTGGTGTGTGTTAGGAACGTTGGAGGGACTGTGGTGTGTGTTAGGAACGTTGGAGGGACGGTGGTGTGTGTTAGGAACGTTGGAGGGACGGTGGTGTGTGTTAGGAACGTTGGAGGGACGGTGGTGTGTGTTAGGAACGTTGGAGTGACGGTGGTGTGTGTTAGGAACGTTGGAGGGACTGTGGTGTGTGTTACTAACGTTGGAGAGACTGTGGTGTAATGTTTATGTTTGTTTATCTAACACTCAATCTTCTGTGTGTGTGTGTGTGTGTGTGTAGTTTGGGAAGCGATGTAGTGGAGGCAGGATCCATACATAGCTTTAAGCAGAGGTATGATAAAGCTCACGGCTCAGGGAGAGTGACCTAGTAGCGATCAGTGAAGAGGCGGGGCCAGGAGCTCGGACTCGACCCCCGCAACCTCAACTAGGTGAGTACAACTAGGTGAGTACACACACACACACACACACACACACACACACACACACAGAAGACTGACTGTTAGATAAACAAACATAAACATTAACATTACAATGCTTGATATAACACTGCGCAGATTCTTATAGAAAAAAGACATTCTCTGCTCAAGAAAATATATTTTATCAAAAAAACTGGCATATACATATAGACGTTCCCAGCAGAGAAAAAATGATAATGAATAAATCTTTCAGGCGAACATTCTTGGCCTCGTAGTCATGCAAGAAGCTTCGAGCTCATGCAAGAAGCTTCGAGCTAATGCAAGAAGCTTTGAGCTCATGCAAGAAGTTTCGAGCTCATGCAAGAAGTTTCGAGCTCATGCAAGAAGCTTCGAGCTAATGCAAGAAGCTTCGAGCTCATGCAAGAAGCTTCGAGCTCATGCAAGAAGCTTCGAGCTCATGCAAGAGGCTTCGAACTCATGCAAGAAGCTTCGAGCTCATGCAAGAAGCTTCGAGCTCATGCAAGAAGCTTCGAGCTCATGCAAGAGGCTTTGAACTCATGCAAGAAGCTTTGAGATGATGCAAGAAGCTTCGAGCTCATGCAAGAATCTTCGAGCTCATGCAAGAAGCTTCGAGCTCATGCAAGAGGCTTCGAACTCATGCAAGAAGCTTCGAGCTCATGCAAGAGGCTTCGAGCTCATGCAAGAAGCTTCGAGCTCATGCAAGAGGCTTCGAACTCATGCAAGAAGCTTCGAGCTCATGCAAGAAGCTTCGAGCTCATGCAAGAAGCTTCGAGCTCATGCAAGAAGCTTCGAGCTCATGCAAGAGGCTTCGAACTCATGCAAGAAGCTTCGAGCTCATGCGAGAGGCTTCGAGCTCATGCAAGAAGCTTCGAGCTCATGCAAGAAGCTTCGAGCTCATGCAAGAGGATTCGAACTCATGCAAGAAGCTTCGAGCTCATGCAAGAAGCTTCGAGCTCATGCAAGAAGCTTCGAGCTCATGCAAGAAGCTTCGAGCTCATGCTAGAAGCTTCGAGCTCATGCAAGAGGATTCGAACTCATGCAAGAAGCTTCGAGCTCATGCAAGAAGCTTCGAGCTCATGCAAGAAGCTTCGAGCTCATGCAAGAAACTTCGAGCTCATGCAAGAGGCTTCGAACTCATGCAAGAGGCTTCGAACTCATCCAAGAGGCTTCCAACTCAACCAATAGGCTTCCAACTCACCCTAGAGGCTTCCAACTCACCCTAGAGGCTTCCAGCTCATCTTACAGACTTAGAAGACAATGCTACAGACATTCAAGAAAACTTACCTAGCATGAAAGCATAGAACAAGCAATGTCCTTACTTGCTGTACAAGGCTGCATCACACAGCACCTTTAAGACAAACATCCTCACAGCGGCATGCGCTCACACAGCGTCGAGTGTGGCGGGGAGTGATGGTGGGGAGTGATGGTGGGGAGTGATGGTGGGGAGTGATGGTGGGGAGTGATGGTGGGGAGTGATGGTCGGGAGTGATGGTGGGGAGTGATGGTGAGGAGTGATGGTGGGGAGTGATGGTGGGGAGTGATGGTGGGAAGTGATGATGGGGAGTGATGGTGGGGAGTGATGGTGGGAAGTGATGGTGGGGAGTGATGGTGGGAAGTGATGGTGGGGAGTGATGGTGGGGAGTGATGGTGGGGAGTGATGGTGGGGAGTGATGGTGGGAAGTGATGGTGGGGAGTGATGGTGGGGAGTGATGGTGGGAAGTGATGGTGGGGAGTGATGGTGGGGAGCGATGGTGGGGAGCGATGGTGGGGAGTGATGGTGGGGAGTGATGGTGGGGAGTGATGGTGGGGAGTGATGGTGGGGAGTGATAGTGGGGAGTGATGGTGGGGAGTGATGGTGGGGAGTGGTGGGGAGTGATGGTGGGTATGGCGGGGAGTGATGGTGGGGAGTGATGGTGGGGAGTGATGGTGGGGAGTGATGGTGGGGAGTGATGGTGGGAAGTGATGGTGAGGAGTGATGGTGGGGAGTGATGGTGGGGAGTGATGGTGGGGAGTGATGGTGGGGAGTGATGGTGGGGAGTGATGGTGGGGAGTGATGGTGAGGAGTGATGGTGGGGAGTGATGGTGGGGAGTGATGGTGGGGAGTGATGGTGAGGAGTGATGGTGGGGAGTGATGGTGGGGAGTGATGGTGGGGAGTGATGGTGAGGAGTGATGGTGGGGAGTGATGGTGGGGAGTGATGGTGGGGAGTGATGGTGGGGAGTGATGGTGGGGAGTGATGGTGGGGAGTGATGGTGGGGAGTGATGGTGGGGAGTGATGGTGGGGAGTGATGGTGGGGAGTGATGGTGGGGAGTGATGGTGAGGAGTGATGGTGGGGAGTGATGGTGGGGAGTGATGGTGGGGAGTGATGGTGGGGAGTGATGGTGGGGAGTGATGGTGGGGAGTGGGATGATGGTGGGGAGTGGGTGAGTGATGGTGGGGAGTGATGGTGGGGAGTGATGGTGAGTGATGGTGGGGAGTGATGATGTGGGGAGGGCTGGTGGGGAGTGATGGTGGGGAGTGATGGTGGGGAGTGATGGTGGGGAGTGATGGTGGGGAGTGATGGTGGGGAGTGATGGTGGGGAGTGATGGTGGGGAGTGATGGTGGGGAGTGATGGTGGGGAGTGAGTGAGTGATGTGGGGAGTGATGGTGGGGAGTTATGGTGGGGAGTGAGGGGGGGGAGTGATGGTGGGGAGTGATGGTGGGGAGTGATGGTGGGGAGTGATGGTGGGGAGTGATGGTGGGGAGTGATGGTGGGGAGTGATGGTGGGGAGTGATGGTGGGGAGTGATGGTGGGGAGTGATGTGGGGAGTGATGGTGGGGAGTGATGGTGGGGAGTGATGGTGGGGAGTGATGGTGGTGATGGTGGGGAGTGATGGTGGGGAGTGATGGTGGGGGTGATGGTTGGGAGTGATGGTGGGGAGTGATGGTGGGGAGTGATGGTGGTGATGGTGGGGAGTGATGGTGGGGAGTGATGGTGAGGAGTGATGGTGGGGAGTGATGGTGGGGAGTGATGATGGGGAGTGATGGTGGGGAGTGATGGTGGGGAGTGATGGTGGGGAGTGATGGTTGGGAGTGGTGGTGGGGAGTGATGGTGGGGAGTGATGGTGGGGAGGGAGAGAGGGAGTGATGGTGGGGAGGGAGAGAGGGAGTGATGGTGGGGAGAGAGGGAGTGATGGTGGGGAGGAGTGATGGTGGGGAGTGATGATGTGGGAGTGATGGTGGGGAGTGATGGTGGGGAGTGATGGTGGGGAGTGATGGTGGGGAGTGATGATGTGGGGAGTGATGGTGGGGAGTGATGGTGGGGAGTGATGGTGATGGTAGTGATGGTGGGGAGTGATGGTGGGGAGTGATGGTGGGGAGTGATGGTGGGGAGTGATGGTGGGGAGTGATGGTGGGGAGTGATGGTGGGGAGTGATGGTGGGGAGTGATGGTGGGGAGTGATGGTGGGGAGTGATGGGGGAGTGATGGTCGGGAGTGATGGTGGGGAGTGATGGTGGGGAGTGATGGTGGGGAGTGATGGTGGGGAGTGATGGTGGGGAGTGATGGTGGGGAGTGATGGTGGGGAGTGATGGTGGGGAGTGATGGTGGGGAGTGATGGTGGGGAGTGATGGTGGGGAGTGATGATGTGGGGAGTGATGGTGGGGAGTGATGGTGAGATGGTGAGTGATGGTGGGGAGTGGTGAGGAGTGATGGTGGGGAGTGATGGTGGGGAGTGATGGTGGGGAGTGATGGTGGGGGGTGAGTGATGGTGGGGAGTGAGTGATGGTGGGGAGTGATGGTGGGGAGTGATGGTGGGGAGTGATGGTGGGGAGTGATGGTAAGGAGTGATGGTGGGGAGTGATGGTGGGGAGTGATGGTGGGGAGTGATGGTGGGGAGTGATGGTGGGGAGTGATGGTGGGGAGTGATGGTGATGGTGGGGAGTGATGGTGGGGGTGGGGAGTGATGGTGGGGAGTGATGGTGGGGAGTGATGGTGAGGAGTGATGGTGGGGAGTGATGGTGGGGAGTGATGGTGGGGGTGATGGTGAGGAGTGATGGTGGGGAGTGATGGTAGGGAGTGATGGTGATGGTGATGGTGGGGAGTGATGGTGGGGAGTGATGGCGAGGAGTGATGGTGGGGAGTGATGGTGAGGAGTGATGGTGATGGGAGTGATGGTGGGGAGTGATGGTGGGGTGTGATGGTGGGGAGTGATGGTGGGGAGTGATGGTGAGGAGTGATGGTGGGGAGTGATGGTGGGGAGTGATGGTGGGGAGTGATGGTGGGGAGGGAGAGAGGATGGAGGAGGTGGGGAGGATGGTTGGGAGGATGGTGAGGAGGATGGTGGGGAGGATGGTGGTGGAGGATGGTGGGGAGGAGGTGGGAGATGGTAGGAGGAGGAGGAAGGATGGTGGGGAGGTGGATGGTGGGGAGGATGTTGGTGAAGGATGGTGGGGAGGATGTTGGTGGAGGATTGTGGGGAGGATGGTGGAGGAGGATGGTGGGGAGGATGTTGGTGGAGGATTGTGGGGAGGATGGAGGAGGATAGTGGGGAGGATGTTGGCGGTGGATTGTGAGGAGGATGTGGAGTGGGGATGGTGGGGAGATGGAGGATGGTGGGGAGGAGGTAGGAGGATGGTGGGGAGGAGGTGGAGTATAGGGGAGTGGATGTGGAGGGGAGATGGTAGTGGGGATGGTGAGGATGGACAGGGAGGTGATGGTGGGGAGGTGATGGTGGGGAGATAGGAGGAGGGGGGATGTGGGGAGGATGGTGGGGAGGGGATGGTGGGGAGAGGAGGAGGATGGTGAGGAGTGATGGTGGGGAGTGATGGTGGGGAGTGATGGTGGGGAGTGATGGTGGGGAGTGATGGTGGGGAGTGATTGTAGGAAAACTTACCCTGGAGACCTCGGATTCTCCCAAGAGGGTTCGAACTCATCTAAAAGGCGTCGAACTTACACAAGAAATTTTAAATTCTCCTGTGAAAATTTGAACTCGCCTAAGACGGCTCCAACTCGCCCAAACCTACCTAAGGTACTGCTGCAATCTTACTCAGGAGGCTTAGAACTCACCTAAGAAGCCATGAATTCACCTAAGAGGCCGTGAACTCACCTAAGAGGCCATGAACTCACATAAGAGGCCATGAACTCACCTAAGAGGCCATGAACTCACCTAAGAGGCCATAAACTCACATAAGAGGCCGTGAACTCACCTAAGAGGCCGTGAACTCACCTAAGAGGCCATGAACTCACCAAGAAGGCCATGAACTTACCTAAGAGGCCATGAACTCACTTAGGAGGCCATGAATTCACCTAAGAGGCCATGAACTCACCTAAGAGGCCATGAACTCACCTAAGAGGCCATGAACTCACCTAAGAGGCCATGAACTCACCTAAGAGGTTATCATGCCGCTTGTAGAGTTCATGGAGATGATTAGCTTTAGTCTCCAGTTCAGCGATCTCCTTGGACACCTGATCCCTTTGCTTCTTGTGGGCCTCCAGCTCCTGGGCTGCGATCTCCTGCGGGCGCCGAACACCAGAACAGTCAGAAAGCAGCAGGGAGGACTAGAGAGAGAGAGAGAGAGAGAGAGAGAGAGAGAGAGAGAGAGAGAGAGAGAGAGAGAGAGAGAGAGAGAGAGAGAGAGAGAGAGAGAGAGAGAGAGAGAGAGAGAGAGAGAGAGAGAGAGAGAGAGAAGGGAAGTAAGGAAATGTGGAGGAATATAAACAAGAAAGAACGCCCAAGAAATGTATAATTAAATTAAAGAATAGGTGAACGTGGGTGGACGTGGGTGGACGTGGGTGGACGTGGGTGGACGTGGGTGGACGGGTAAACAGGCAGGGGGACGGGCAAGAAGAGAGAGGAAACAAATAAGAGACGGTACATAGGTGTTGTATATGAAAAACACAATGGAGAGTAATGAGTCTCGTTAAGAACCATCTGAGCGTCGCGTCGACCTTAACAAAACTTGGTTCATTACCAACGTTTATTGTCCCGGAGAGAATCTTTGACAGAGTTGAAGTGAGATGTCAGCGCCTGACTCTCACATTCTTAACATCAACTGTTGCTGTCACTTTACTCAGTGTGCATGAGACACGTGGCTTTTAATTGAGATGTTTCGTCCACCAAAAGACTTTAATTTACGAGTTAATAAAGTCCCTGGTGTGCGAAACGCCTTTAAGAGTGAAATGTTGTAAACTACATCTTGTGCCTTATTCACATACTTGTATGTATGTCTCATTATTGATATTCACTTTTCTCAATGTATCGAGAAATATTTTCATTAAGTAATGCATGGGTTATTTAGACTCACATCAGGTAATTTTTTTTCGTATATAACTGGAAGAGAGATTTATATTAAATGTATTACCCATGACACAGGTAAACAGGTTGACTGGGCTCCTACCATCGTGCAGATGACAAAGCTTCGAGGGATGTATTGATAAATGGTTCAGAACCGACAAGATGATAAAATAGATACGTACAATACTTGCGTATCTATGTTGAGGAAACGTTTCGGCACACAGTGGCTTCATCAGTCCAATATCAAGGAGGGTGGTGAAGATCAAAAGGAATTTGAGGTAATCAGTCCCTCAGCCTGGAGTCGATGTAATTAGTATTTTCAAGTTTGATGAACCGGCTACATCGACTCCAGGCTGAGGGACTGATTATCTCAAATTCCCTCTGATTTTCACCACTTTCCTTTGTACCGGACTGATGAAGCAACTTCCGAAGAATTCATGACGCCACCAAAACACATTTTTCTGAAGAGATTTCGAAGACAAACTTAAGTTACACTTAACATGGTGTTAACCTCTTAAAACCGCACGTATAGTGGGCCATTCAACACTTAACTCACGACAGTGAATGTCAGTGACTCGCCTGACTCTACTTGCAGTCTTAGACTCTGTAATATTGTTCACCAAAGATCTAGTGGGGAAGAATAATGGAATATTCTCGATATTTAGAGTTAAATGCGCTACACAAGAGTTTACAGAGGTCCGGGTCAGCTGTATGATTTAGCCATATCTGTGTGTGAGTTCTGAGGAACCGTCTCGGGCGTTGGAGGGTGAGCTATTGTGGTTAACGTACGCTACTGTCATTATAGTATTATAATGCACTCAATGCACCACGCAGATATCACCACTGGGAGACGGGCAAAGTTCCCAGGTAACACTTTTATCCACTCGGCCACAAATACCTCAAAGGCTGGGCAGCCTGGTTCACAAGCCATGTTTCTTCCCAGCCCGGGCACGTCAGTCAGCCTCAAGCATGGATTCAAGCTGTTTCAGTCTCCTCCTGTATGTTCTGACCTCACAAACGTTACCTGAGAACCTTGCCCGTCTCCCAGTAGTAGTATCGAAACCTGCTGACTGTGATCTCTCTCTCTCTCTCTCTCTCTCTCTCTCTCTCTCTCTCTCTCGTTCTTACCTTCTTATTGGCTGTATCCAGGTACTTCTCCTGTTCTGGCGTCAGCGGGTCTTCCTGTATCCCATTTTCAATGAAGAACTGCCGGGTTTCTACAGCGTCCACCATTTTCTCCCCGAACTTGGAACTGTCCCGATTTTCAAAACATTAGTGTTGAGCATATTAATACAGAGCAAGTCTTTTAGACGACATTTCGCCCATAAATGGTCTTCAGCAAATCACACCTGATAAACCCCAATTCGCTAGGTGAATTAATACTAGAAACAGAGCGAAATAAACACAGATGAAAGGTATAAACGCTCGTACAGTGGATCCAGGAGAACACTGATGATAGCCTCAGTGTGAGATCGAAATACACAATACTTACCTTCTGCTTATAAAGGAAGATAATATAAGAAGTGTGCATCTCTGTGTGTATACACAGAGAGGTGTATATCTAGATGTATATACAGAAAGACGTGTATATCCGTGTATTTACACACGCGTATATCTCAGTGTATATACACAAAGAGGCATATTTCTCAGTGTACTTACACAAAGAGTTGTATATCTCAGTGTATATACACAAAGAGATGTGGATCGCAGTATATATATACACAAAGAGGCGTATATCTTTCATTGTATGTGCCCTGAGAGTTTAGTTCAGTCTCTGTTCTGAGGGGTAAAATATGTTTGAGTAGAGTGCAGTAGGTTTGCAGCCTTAATGATCGTTACGTCGTCTACAGGATTTGAAACTAATTAACCAATATCTGATTTATTGCCTCCATGACATATATCAATATATGGAAGTGCCATAACCAGGCCAGTGTGATGCTCAACATCACTAAGATGTAAAAAACAGTGAAACGTGATGTAAACATTAGACCTATTAAATTCAGAAGTGGGTGTTAATAACGATGACGAGGAAGAAGAAGAAGAAGAAGAAGAAGAAGAAGAAGAAGAAGAAGAAGAAGAAGAAGAAGAAGAAGAAGAAGAAGAAGAAGAAGACGAAGAAGAAGAAGAAGAAGAAGAAGACGAAGAAGAAGAAGAAGAAGAAAAAGAGGAAAAAGAAGAGGAAAGAGAATAAGGGAAAAGAATGAATTTCGTAGCTTGAGGTCAATAAGGCTTTCTAAGGAATTGTCATTAAGGAAGTTCTCTTAATGGCTATAATAAATTAACTAGTCCCTTTCAGAGGCTTCAGTCAGGGAAGAGCTAGCAGTCATCACCTGCTGGTAGCACCACAGACTGCTACTACGCTGAGAAGGTACTAGGCTTTATGTACCCTCTTCTGTACCACTTACACAAGGACATAACAGCAGAACACTGCAGTAAACCTACTGGCCCCTGCTAGGCAGGTTCAACTCACGCCCAGCCGAACCCATTCATCTACTCAACCAATCTATAATTCAAAGATAAACAAAGTTCTCATCCCCCGTCCTTCAGTGATGCTACCTGGGAGTTTGCTCCACTCATCTACAACTCTACTGCCAAGCTGTTTTCTTTCTAAATCTAAATTTGTCCAACTTGAAGCAAATGCTGCGACTTCTGTCTTGCTTATTTACATCCCGTTTACTTAATCCTGTTTTCCATTTATACACCTCAATCACATCATTCCCCATAATTCTACGTCTTACCAGAAAGTAAGCTGCTATCCAGTTCCTTATCTACCTATCCATATCTTTCCATAGGAAGATGATGAGGAGGAAGAGAAGGAGGAGTAGGAGGAGGAAAAGGAGTAGGAGGAAAAGAAGCAGTAGGAGAAAAAGGAGTAGGAGGAAGAGGAAAAGTGAAAGGAGTAAGGGAGGCAAAGAAGGACGAGTAAGAGTATTGCTTACCTCTCCTTCTCCAGGTCTCTGATGTGCTCCTCCAGCTGATCTATCTCCTGGTTTAGTCTGACCAGCTGGTCAGTCTTCAGCTCCAGGGGTTGCATGGGGTTGTTGCTCTCAACCTGAGCAATCTCTCTCTCAATCTTGAGGAACTCGTCCAGGGTGTTGCGGTCGATCCTCAGCTGCAACCATGGGTACACAAGAGAGGTTAGGGCGGTTGCAACCATGGGTACACAAGAGAGGTTAGGGCAATTGTAACCATGGGTACACAAGAGAGGTTAGGGCAATTGCAACCATGGGTACACAAGAGAGGTTAGGGCAGTTGCAACCATGGGTACACAAGAGAGGTTAGGGCAGTTGCAACCATGGGTACACAAGAGAGGTTAGGGCAGTTGCAACCATGGGTACACAAGAGAGGTTAGGGCAGTTGCAACCATGGGTACACAAGAAAGGTTAGGGCAGTTGCAACCATGGGTACAAGGCGGAGTGAATTACATGTGTGCCATAATAGTTACAAGCACCTGCTTGTAGTTACAGACGTCTACCTATAGTTCAACATGACTGACAACCTACACTCTCGCCAGCACATATAATCCATTGTTTTCCCAAATACTGGGCAGACGGAGGATCAAACCTCCACCACGTCTTGCGCTGAATGACCCACACGGGTTTAACGCTTGAAATGAATTAAATTAGATAAACTGGATAAATCAGACACGTGTACAGCAGCCTGGGTATCCTTCCTGCGGAAACCTTCCGCCACACAGTGGCTTCATCAGTCCAATGCAAAGAAGAATGGTGGAGATCAGAAGGAGTTTGAGGTAATCAGTCCCTCAGTCCGAGTCGATGTTATCAGGTCTATCAATCTTGATATGAATACAGAATAAAGATACACATAGGTGTTGTGTCTAATTTATCAACTTGCCTGTTATATATACCCGGGAAGCTTATCTGCAGGCAGCGGGAGGTGGAGGAGAGTGCAGGCAGCAGGAGGTAGAGAAGGCTGCAGGCAGCGGGAGGTGGAGGAGACTGCAGGCAGCAGGAGGTAGAGAAGGCTGCAGGCAGCGGGAGGTGGAGGAGAGTGCAGGCAGCAGGAGGTAGAGAAGGCTGCAGGCAGCGGGAGGTGGAGGAGAGTGCAGGCAGTAGGAGGTAGAGAAGGCTGCAGGCAGCGGGAGGTGGAGGAGAGTGCAGGCAGCAGGAGGTAGAGAAGGCTGCAGGCAGCGGGAGGTGGAGGAGAGTGCAGGCAGCAGGAGGTAGAGAAGGCTGCAGGCAGCATGAGGTGGAGGAGACTGCAGGCAGCAGGAGGTAGAGGAGACTGCAGGCAGCAGGAGGTGGAGGAGAGTGCAGGCAACAGGAGGCTGCAGGCAGCAGGATGTGGAGGAGACTGCAGGCAGCAGGAGGTAGAGGAGACTGCAGGCAGCAGGAGGTAGAGGAGGCTGCAAGCAGCAGGAGGTAGAGGAGATTGCAGGCAGCAGGAGGCTGAAGGCAGCAGCAGGTGGAGGAGACTGCAGGCAGCAGGAGGTAGAGGAGGCTGCAGGTAGCAGGAGGTAGAGGAGGCTGCAGGCAGCAGGAGGTGGAGGAGAGTGCAGGCAGCAGGAGGTAGAAAAAACTGCAGGCAGCAGGAGGTGGAGGAGACTGCAAGCAGCAAGAAGTAGAGGAGGCTGCAGGCAGCAGGAGGTAGAGGAGGCTGCAGGCAGCAGGAGGTGGAGGAGAGTGCAGGCAGCAGGAGGCTGCAGGCAGCAGGAAGTGGAGGAGACTGCAGGCAGCAGGAGGCTGCAGGCAGCAGGAGGTAGAGGAAACTGTAGGCAGCAGGAGGTGGAGACTGCAGGCAGCCGGAGGTAGAGGAGACTGCAGGCAGCAGGAAGATGCAGGCAGCAGGAGGTGGAGGAGGCTGCAGGCAGCAGGAGGCTGCAGGCAGCAGGAGGTAGAGGAGACTGCAGGCAGCAGGAGGCTGCAGGCAGCGGGAGGAGGAGGAGGAGGAGGAGAAGGAGAAGGAGGAGGTGGAGGAGGAGATTGCAGGCAGCGGGAGGAGGTAGAAGAGGCTGCAGGCAGCGGGAGGTTGCCATGGTAACGCCTCGCTGATTGGACCATCACTCCACCAGTTAACAAGTGATAGAGTTTTAAAAGGTCAATCTACTGAATTCGGCTAATATTATATATACTTATATATACATATATATACATATACATACATATTTATATATATATATATATATATATATATATATATATATATATATATATAGAAAAATATATATATATATATATATAGATACATATATATATATATATATAGATACATGTATATATATATATATAAAGATATATATATATATATATATATATATATATATATATATATATATATATATATATATATATATATATATATATATATATATATATATATTAACATGTCGGCCGTCTCCCACCGAGGCAGGGTGACCCAAAAAGAAAGAAAATCTCCAAAAAGAAAATACTTTCATCATCATTCAACACGTTCACCACACTCACACATTATCACTGTTTTTGCAGAGGTGCTCAGAATACAACAGTTTAGAAGCATATACGTATAAAGATACACAACATATCCCTCCAAACTGCCAATATCCCAAACCCCTCCTTTAAAGTGCAGGCATTGTACTTCCCATTTCCAGGACTCAAGTCCGACTATATAAAAATAACCGGTTTCCTTGAATCCCTTCACTAAATATTACCCTGCTCACACTCCAACAGCTCGTCAGGTCCCACATACCATTCGTTTCCATTCACTCCTATCTAACACGCTCACGCACGCCTGCTGGAAGTCCAACCCCCTCGCCCACAAAACCTCCTTTACCCCCTCCCTCCAACCTTTTCGAGGACGACCCCTACCCCGCCTTCCTTCCCCTACAGATTTATACGCTCTCCATGTCATTCTACTTTGATCCATTCTCTCTAAATGAACAAACCACCTCAACAAACCCTCTTCAGCCCTCTGACTAATACTTTTATTAACTCCACACCTTCTAATTTCCAATCTCTGAATTTTCTGCACAATATTTACACCACACATTGCCCTTAGACAGGACATCTCCACTGCCTCCAACCGCCTCCTCGCTGCAACATTTACAACCCAAGCTTCACACCCATATAAGAGTGTTGGTACTACTATACTTTCATACATTCCCTTCTTTGCCTCCATAGATAACATTTGTTGGCTCCACATATACTTCAACGCACCACTCACCTTTTTTCCTTCATTAATTCTATGATTAACCTCATCCTTCACAAATCCATCGCTGACACGTCAACTCCCAAGTATCTGAAAACATTCACTTCTTCCATACTCCTCCTCCCCAATTTGATATCCAATTTTTCTTTATCTAAATCATTTGATACTCTCATCACCTTACTCTTTTCTATGTTCACTTTCAACTTTCTACCTTTGCACACACACTGTGTGTGTGTGTGTGTGTGTGTGTGTGTACTCACCTAGTTGAGGCTGCAGGGGTCGAGTCCTAGCTCCTGGCCCCGCCTCTTCACTGGTCGCTACTATGTCACTCTCCCTGTGTGTGTGTGTGTGTGTGTGTGTGTGTGTGTGTGTGTGTGTGTGTGTGTGTGTGTGTGTGTGTGTGTGTGTGTGTGTGTGTGTGTGTGTGTGTGTATGTGCGTGTGTGTAAGTGTATGGGACTCACACCTGGGGTGACATCCCCGGAAGATCAACACTGGGCTCTGGAGTGATGTCAGTTACGATAACATCTCTTATCTTGTGACTTGAGCGGAGCAACACACAAAGACTGTCATGAGTGGAGCAAATACACAGCCACTTACAATAATTAACACAGACACCAGCAAACACAGAACAGTTGGGTATCATTATTGGTGAAACGTTTGGCCTACACAGTAGGCTTCTTTAGTCAAATAAAGAGGCAGCAGTAGTAATGAAATGAAGATGATATAATCAGTCCATCAACCTTGAAAAAAAGTATTTGAGGAGGTCAGTCCCTCAGCCTGGAGAAGAACTCAGCTCCATGGAGCTCAACTCCTGAACTCTTCTTCAGGCTGAGGGACTGACCACCTCAAACACTTTTTCTCCAAGGCTGATAGACTGATTACATCATTATTTCATTACTACTGCTGCCTCTATATTTGACTGAAGAAGCCTGCTGTGTAGACCAAACATATCAACAATATACAGAATACATTACACCAGGCAAAGTTGACAGCCAGGCTTGACCAGTAACCTGCTGTCTTTGTTGCAACAACCATCGTACGTCTTATGCAAACGCAGGTTACCACCGTATCGTAAATGATAAATATTTTATGTTGCCATATAAAGACTGTACAACTACAGCTAAATTCTCAATTGTAAACAAAGGTTTATCAGAATTAAAGTCTTACTTTTACCACCCAGTTCCTCGTTTTCTGTCTAAATACGGGAAAGAATTTTTTTTTTTTTTGACAACCCCGGTCTTTCTTTACGCCCTCAGGAGCTTTGGTAATACATTTTTCACAATGCTACATTTAATATATTATTTACAGACCTCACAAAAAATGGAGTATTACTGCCAAATGGTTAGGCAAATATCAGTCAATGTCCACCTATCGAAAATGTTCAGGGGGATAAAAACCTATTTGTTATATTAGATTAAAAATCTCTCATACAGTATAAGCCTTTAGGCTCTCACACAGAATATATACATAGAGAGGTGTATTTCTCTCAGCGTGTGTATATGTGGTGAGAGTTTAACTTTAATGCCTGTGTTTTAGAGATTAAGTATTCTTGTCTGGTGGTGACAGGGTTACGTGCAGCCTTAATGACTCTAGTGTAGTCGATTGGGTTTAAACCTCCATTGACCAACCAACTCTCATAGCATCAGGGTATGTTCACTCAGAGGTGCGTTTGTGTACTTACTTCGATGAATATGTATATATGTACCGAGAGGTA
Source organism: Cherax quadricarinatus (assembly GCF_038502225.1). Classification (NCBI taxonomy): domain Eukaryota; kingdom Metazoa; phylum Arthropoda; class Malacostraca; order Decapoda; family Parastacidae; genus Cherax; species Cherax quadricarinatus. The sequence goes on along the minus strand of NC_091314.1, from coordinate 6,682,833 downwards.
TATCTGTGCATATTTATACCGAGAATCATCTGTGTTTATACAACAAGAGTTGTGTATATCTTATTGCAAATATTCTTTGATGTAGGCTTTCTAATCTCTTCCTCTCGCTAGTTGTTTACCAACTACCCAAGCTGCGTCAGTCGGTCATCAGTCAATCAGTAAGTCAAATTACACGCGTTTCCTGTATCGGAGGGATGGAAGCTGGAGGATGGACACAGGAGGAATTGACAAGGTGGGCAGAGACAGGATGTTCCAGAAATGGGACACAGAAACAAGGGGTCACAATTGGAAGTTGAAGACTCGGATGAGTCTAAGAGATGTTAGGAAGTATTTCTTTAATCATAGAGTCGTCTGGCAAGTGATGTAGTGGAGGCAGGAACCATACATAGTTTTAAGACGAGGTATGATAAATCTCATGGAGCAGGGAGAGAGGACCTAGTAGCGATCAGTAAAGAGTCGGAGCCAGGAGCAATGTCTAGACCCCTGCAACCACAAACAGGTGAGTACACACACATACACACACACAAACACACAGGGAGAAAAATGCGTTCTCTGCAGACCACCATAAGGAACTCCCGGTTCTCTCGTACACTCGGAGAAGGAGAAATTCCAGAGTGGGGCGTGAAGAACAGGCGGGCCAGTCTTCCATTAAGCCAGGTGGATTAAAAAAGGCCATTTACGCCGTAAAGATCTTTCTCACAGTAAGGGAGAACTGCTCTCCGAGTCTTCCATTAAGTCAGGTAGATAAAAAAAGTCCATTTACGGACTAATGTTCTTTCTTTCAGAGAACAGTTCTCCCTCACTGGTCGTGTGATGAGATTGTTGCGGTATCTGAGTCCTTTCATTCCGCTCTTCTGCAACAGGTACTGCATCAAGCACTTGTACCATCATGCGCCCAGGTACTGCATCAAGCACTTGTACCATCATGCGTCCAGGTACTGCATCAAGCACTTGCACCATCATGCGCCCAGGTACTGCATCAAGCACTTGTACCGTCATGCGCCCAGGTACTGCTTCAAGCACTTGTACCATCGTGCGTCCAGGTACTGTATCAAGTACTTGTACCATCATGCGCCCAGGTACTGCATCCAGCACTTGTACCATCATACCATCATGCGCCCAGGTACTGCATCAAGCACTTGTACCATCATGCGCCCAGGTACTGCATCAAACATCTGTATCGTGCGCCTCTCAGCAAGGACCTGGACTTCGTGAAGGATCATGAGAATGGAATTTCGAATGGTCAGTCGGAGAACACCCCTCTTAAACCTGTGGCATGTGACTGGTCGATCAGTTGGCAATCACTTCTCTGACAGTTCTGGAGAAGAGGAGAGAGAAAGAGTAGGGGTTTCAAGATTCTGTATGAGGCACAAGTACGCTCACACCTTGAGTATTCTCCACTTTCTTGATTTGCCTGCCCCCCCCCCCTCTCATCTGCGACTGCTTGACAGTAGAGAACAGAGCAAGACGTCTCATCTCTCGCCTGGACCCATCCTGACAGATCTGTCATTTCAGCAAATCCTTCAACACAGGAGGGATATGGGTGGACTTACTGTTGTGTACAAGGCCAACATTGTCAAAGTACCGCACTTGAATCCACTTCGAAGACAGCGAAAAGCAAGATTCTATACCACAAGACGGGCAGAAAGCAGCAACTTCACTCTGGCTGTACCCTTCTCCAGAACATCACTCCATCTGAGATCATTTATCCTCAGGATGACTCGGGTATGGAACACATTCGTACAGCATTGTGATGTCAACGAGATAAAGTCAGTTGATCAAATGAAAATGTTGGCCCACAGATGGCTCCAACTTCATCCTGTTCCCTACTTGTATGTCTCATAACAATAAAAATGTTTTCAAACGAGCTGATGTAGGTAACAGCTCTTAGCTTGCCAATAAAGTTAGGAATCCTTAACCTGTAAACAGCTTGTCAATAAAGCTAGGGATCCTTAACCTAACGTTAAGAGAGAGAAAGAGAAAGAGAGAGAGAGAGAGAGAGAGAGAGAGAGAGAGAGAGAGAGAGAGAGAGAGAGAGAGAGAGAGAGAGAGAGAGAGAGAGAGAGAGAGAGAGAGAGAGAGAGAGAGGACAAAAATGGAAAACGTCAAGTTCTGGAAGAAAGACACTCTTCCCCTGGCATAACCAACATCCAAGTTCTGTATTAAAAGTTACATATTTAACCTAAAAATTGTGTCTAAGTTCTGGAAAAAAAGAGACACATCTATTTGATTTTTTTTATAGATAAGTTCCATCAAAAATATATGTGTGGTGTCACATCATTGGTCACACTTGAGCGTCACATCATTGGTCACACTTGAGCCAGGTTTATGTTCAACGTTCATATAAATCTTCTAAACCATTGCATAGGTGTTTTTCTCGTATTATTTTATTAAAAATAAAATTAAAAATAAAAATATTCGAAAACATAGATTTGTGGGTTTAAAAATTATGATTTATAATGACTAATTATTATATAAAAACAAATAATGATTAAGAGAGACAGAGAGATGAAACATATCTTGCCATATAGGACAAGTGAAAATTTGTGTATGCAATAATTTCGCCAAAATTATTCTGTACCTAACGAAAAAAATATATTTCACTGTGTCTGTTTAATATTAAATTACTGTAAACAAATCTAAAATATATTAAGTTGGGTTAGGCTAAAATAAATTGTTCTTGTTATAATAAGGTTAGGTAAGTTTTCTAAGATTCTTTTGGTGCAAAATTAAAAATTTTTATATTATCATTCATGAAAAAAATATATATTTAAACATATAAGAGAAAAATTCAGAAAGGACATAATTTTAAAAGAGTTCTTGCTAACTAACCAGTTTCACATATTCGGCACGACATATATATATATATATATATATATATATATATATATATATATATATATATATATATATATATATATATATATATATATATATATATATATACATATATATATATATATATATATATATATATATATATATATATATATATATATATATATATATATATATATATATATATATATATATATATATATATATATATATATATATATGCAGAAAAACTAATAATGTGAGAATTCACGAGAGTGCTTGGAATTTCACAATTTTTTCACAGTCTAGTCTCATAATTGATAAAAATTTATTCATTTTCCCCTGGGAGGTCAGTCTTCAAGACTTAATAAGGATTTAAAAGACTGAAACAGCTGGCGGGGTAAGACTTTTACGATACGTTAAGAACCTTAATTATGTGAGAAAGAAGTGAATTAAGATGCATTAAAAATATATTTTTTTTGAAACAATAAGAGTAACCAGGTGTAATGTGAAGGATGACCAGGTGTAATGTGAAGGATGACCAGGTGTAATGTGAAGGATGACCAGGTGTAATGTGAAGGATGACCAGGTGTAATGTGAAGGATGACCAGGTGTAATGTGAAGGATGACCAGGTGTAATGTGAAGGATGACCAGGTGTAATGTGAAGGATGACCAGGTGTACTATGAGGGATGACCAGGTGTAATGTGAAGGATGACCAGGTGTAATGTGAAGGATGACCAGGTGTAATGTGAAGGATGACCAGGTGTAATGTGAAGGATGAGGTGTAATGTGAAGGATGACCAGGTGTAATGTGAAGGATGACCAGGTGTAATGTGAAGGATGGCCAGGTGTAATGTGAAGGATGGCCAGGTGTAATGTGAAGGATGACCAGGTGTAGGAAGGATGACCAGGTGTAATGTGAAGGATGACCAGGTGTAATGTGAAGGATGACCAGGTGTAATGTGAAGGATGACCAGGTGTAATGTGAAGGATGACCAGGTGTAATGTGAAGGATGACCAGGTGTAATGTGAAGGATGACCAGGTGTAATGTGAAGGATGACCAGGTGTAATGTGAAGGATGACCAGGTGTAATGTGAAGGATGACCAGGTGTAATGTGAAGGACCAGGTGTACCAGGTGTAATGTGAAGGATGACCAGGTGTAATGTGAAGGATGACCAGGTGTAATGTGAAGGATGACCAGGTGTAATGTGAAGGATGACCAGGTGTAATGTGAAGCATGACCAGGTGTAATGTGAAGGATGACCAGGTGTAATGTGAAGGATGACCAGGTGTAATGTGAAGGATGACCAGGTGTAATGTGAAGGATGACCAGGTGTAATGTGAAGGATGACCAGGTGTAATGTGAAGGATGACCAGGTGTAATGTGAAGGATGACCAGGTGTAATGTGAAGGATGACCAGGTGTAATGTGAAGGATGACCAGGTGTAATGTGAAGGATGACCAGGTGTAATGTGAAGGATGACCAGGTGTAATGTGAAGGATGGCCAGGTGTAATGTGAAGGATGGCCAGGTGTAATGTGAAGGATGACCAGGTGTAATGTGAAGGATGACCAGGTGTAATGTGAAGGATGACCAGGTGTAATGTGAAGGATGGCCAGGTGTAATGTGAAGGATGACCAGGTGTAATGTGAAGGATGACCAGGTGTAATGTGAAGGATGACCAGGTGTAATGTGAAGGATGACCAGGTGTAATGTGAAGGATGACCAGGTGTAATGTGAAGGATGACCAGGTGTAATGTGAAGGATGACCAGGTGTAATGTGAAGGATGACCAGGTGTAATGTGAAGGATGACCAGGTGTAATGTGAAGGATGACCAGGTGTAATGTGAAGGATGGCCAGGTGTAATGTGAAGGATGACCAGGTGTAATGTGAAGGATGTGGTGTAATGTGAAGGATGACCAGGTGTAATGTGAAGGATGGCCAGGTGTAATGTGAAGGATGACCAGGTGTAATGTGAAGGATGACCAGGTGTAATGTGAAGGATGACCAGGTGTAATGTGAAGGATGACCAGGTGTAATGTGAAGGATGACAAGGTGTAATGTGAAGGATGACCATGACCAGGTGTAATGTGAAGGATGACCAGGTGTAATGTGAAGGATGACCAGGTGTAATGTGAAGGATGACCAGGTGTAATGTGAAGGATGACCAGGTGTAATGTGAAGGATGACCAGGTGTAATGTGAAGGATGACCAGGTGTAATGTGAAGGATGACCAGGTGTAATGTGAAGGATGACCAGGTGTAATGTGAAGGATGACCAGGTGTAATGTGAAGGATGACCAGGTGTAATGTGAAGGATGACCAGGTGTAATGTGAAGGATGACCAGGTGTAATGTGAAGGATGACCAGGTGTAATGTGAAGGATGACCAGGTGTAATGTGAAGGATGACCAGGTGTAATGTGAAGGATGACCAGGTGTAATGTGAAGGATGACCAGGTGTAATGTGAAGGATGACCAGGTGTAATGTGAAGGATGACCAGGTGTAATGTGAAGGATGACCAGGTGTAATGTGAAGGATGACCAGGTGTAATGTGAAGGATGACCAGGTGTAATGTGAAGGATGACCAGGTGTAATGTGAAGGATGACCAGGTGTAATGTGAAGGATGACCAGGTGTAATGTGAAGGATGACCAGGTGTAATGTGAAGGATGACCAGGTGTAATGTGAAGGATGACCAGGTGTAATGTGAAGGATGACCAGGTGTAATGTGAAGGATGACCAGGTGTAATGTGAAGGATGACCAGGTGTAATGTGAAGGATGACCAGGTGTAATGTGAAGGATGACCAGGTGTAATGTGAAGGATGACCAGGTGTAATGTGAAGGATGACCAGGTGTAATGTGAAGGATGACCAGGTGTAATGTGAAGGATGACCAGGTGTAAGTGAAGGATGACCAGGTGTAATGTGAAGGATGACCAGGTGTAATGTGAAGGATGACCAGGTGTAATGTGAAGGATGACCAGGTGTAATGTGAAGGATGACCAGGTGTAATGTGAAGGATGACCAGGTGTAATGTGAAGGATGACCAGGTGTAATGTGAAGGATGACCAGGTGTAATGTGAAGGATGACCAGGTGTAATGTGTGTAATGTGAAGGATGACCAGGTGTAATGTGAAGGATGACCAGGTGTAATGTGAAGGATGACCAGGTGTAATGTGAAGGATGTCCAGGTGTAATGTGAAGGATGACCAGGTGTAATGTGAAGGATGACCAGGTGTAATGTGAAGGATGACCAGGTGTAATGTGAAGGATGACCAGGTGTAATGTGAAGGATGACCAGGTGTAATGTGAAGGATGACCAGGTGTAATGTGAAGGATGACCAGGTGTAATGTGAAGGATGACCAGGTGTAATGTGAAGGATGACCAGGTGTAATGTGAAGGATGACCAGGTGTAATGTGAAGGATGGCCAGGTGTAATGTGAAGGATGACCAGGTGTAATGTGAAGGATGACCAGGTGTAATGTGAAGGATGACCAGGTGTAATGTGAAGGATGACCAGGTGTAATGTGAAGGATGACCAGGTGTAATGTGAAGGATGACCAGGTGTAATGTGAAGGATGACCAGGTGTAATGTGAAGGATGGCCAGGTGTAATGTGAAGGATGACCAGGTGTAATGTGAAGGATGACCAGGTGTAATGTGAAGGATGACCAGGTGTAATGTGAAGGATGACCAGGTGTAATGTGAAGGATGACCAGGTGTAATGTGAAGGATGACCAGGTGTGTAATGTGAAGGATGACCAGGTGTAATGTGAAGGATGACCAGGTGTATTGTGAAGGATGACCAGGTGTAATGTGAAGGATGACCAGGTGTACTGTGATGGATGACCAGGTGTAATGTGAAGGATGACCAGGTGTAATGTGAAGGATGACCAGGTGTAATGTGAAGGATGACCAGGTGTAATGTGAAGGATGACCAGGTGTAATGTGAAGGATGACCAGGTGTAATGTGAAGGATGACCAGGTGTAATGTGAAGGATGACCAGGTGTAATGTGAAGGATGACCAGGTGTAATGTGAAGGATGACCAGGTGTAATGTGAAGGATGACCAGGTGTAATGTGAAGGATGACCAGGTGTAATGTGAAGGATGACCAGGTGTAATGTGAAGGATGACCAGGTGTAATGTGAAGGATGACCAGGTGTAATGTGAAGGATGACCAGGTGTAATGTGAAGGATGACCAGGTGTAATGTGAAGGATGACCAGGTGTAATGTGAAGGATGACCAGGTGTAATGTGAAGCATGACCAGGTGTAATGTGAAGGATGACCAGGTGTAATGTGAAGGATGACCAGGTGTAATGTGAAGGATGACCAGGTGTAATGTGAAGGATGGCCAGGTGTAATGTGAAGGATGACCAGGTGTAATGTGAAGGATGGCCAGGTGTAATGTGAAGGATGACCAGGTGTAATGTGAAGGATGACCAGGTGTAATGTGAAGGATGACCAGGTGTAATGTGAAGGATGACCAGGTGTAATGTGAAGGATGACCAGGTGTAATGTGAAGGATGGCCAGGTGTAATGTGAAGGATGACCAGGTGTAATGTGAAGGATGACCAGGTGTAATGTGAAGGATGACCAGGTGTAATGTGAAGGATGACCAGGTGTAATGTGAAGGATGACCAGGTGTAATGTGAAGGATGACCAGGTGTAATGTGAAGGATGACCAGGTGTAATGTGAAGGATGACCAGGTGTAATGTGAAGGATGACCAGGTGTAATGTGAAGGATGACCAGGTGTAATGTGAAGGATGACCAGGTGTAATGTGAAGGATGACCAGGTGTAATGTGAAGGATGACCAGGTGTAATGTGAAGGATGACCAGGTGTAATGTGAAGGATGACCAGGTGTAATGTGAAGGATGGCCAGGTGTAATATGAAGGATGACCAGGTGTAATATGAAGGATGACCAGGTGTAATATGAAGGATGACCAGGTGTAATATGAAGGATGACCAGGTGTACTGTGAGGGATGACCAGGTGTAATGTGAAGGATGACCAGGTGTACTGTGAGGGATGACCAGGTGTAATGTGAAGGATGACCAGGTGTAATGTGAAGGATGACCAGGTGTAATGTGAAGCATGACCAGGTGTAATGTGAAGGATGGCCAGGTGTAATGTGAAGGATGACCAGGTGTAATGTGAAGGATGACCAGGTGTAATGTGAAGGATGACCAGGTGTAATGTGAAGGATGACCAGGTGTAATGTGAAGCACGACCAGGTGTAATGTGAAGGATGACCAGGTGTAATGTGAAGGATGACCAGGTGTAATGTGAAGGATGACCAGGTGTAATGTGAAGGATGGCCAGGTGTAATGTGAAGGATGACCAGGTGTAATGTGAAGGATGACCAGGTGTAATGTGAAGGATGACCAGGTGTAATGTGAAGGATGACCAGGTGTAATGTGAAGGATGACCAGGTGTAATGTGAAGGATGACCAGGTGTAATGTGAAGGATGACCAGGTGTAATGTGAAGGATGACCAGGTGTAATGTGAAGGATGGCCAGGTGTAATGTGAAGGATGGCCAGGTGTAATGTGAAGGATGACCAGGTGTAATGTGAAGGATGACCAGGTGTAATGTGAAGGATGACCAGGTGTAATGTGAAGGATGACCAGGTGTAATGTGAAGGATGACCAGGTGTAATGTGAAGGATGACCAGGTGTAATGTGAAGGATGACCAGGTGTAATATGAAGGATGACCAGGTGTAATATGAAGGATGACCAGGTGTAATATGAAGGATGACCAGGTGTAATATGAAGGATGACCAGGTGTACTGTGAGGGATGACCAGGTGTAATGTGAAGGATGACCAGGTGTAATGTGAAGGATGACCAGGTGTAATATGAAGGATGACCAGGTGTAATATGAAGGATGACCAGGTGTAATGTGAAGGATGACCAGGTGTAATGTGAAGGATGACCAGGTGTAATGTGAAGGATGACCAGGTGTAATATGAAGGATGACCAGGTGTAATGTGAAGGATGACCAGGTGTAATGTGAAGGACGACCAGGTGTAATGTGAAGGATGACCAGATGTAATATGAAGGATGACCAGGTGTAATGTGAAGGATGACCAGGTGTAATGTGAAGGATGACCAGGTGTAATGTGAAGGATGACCAGGTGTAATATGAAGGATGACCAGGTGTAATGTGAAGGATGACCGGGTGTAATGTGAAGGATGACCAGGTGTAATATGAAGGATGACCAGGTGTAATATGAAGGATGACCAGGTGTAATGTGAAGGATGACCAGGTGTAATGTGAAGGATGACCAGGTGTAATATGAAGGATGACCAGGTGTAATGTGAAGGATGACCAGGTGTAATGTGAAGGATGACAAGGTGTAATATGAAGGATGACCAGGTGTAATATGAAGGATGACGAGGTGTAATGTGAAGGATGACCAGGTGTAATGTGAAGGATGACCAGGTGTAATGTGAAGGATGACCAGGTGTAATATGAAGGATGACCAGGTGTAATGTGAAGGATGACCAGGTGTACTATGAGGGATGACCAGGTGTAATGTGAAGGATGACCAGGTGTAATGTGAAGGATGACCAGGTGTAATGTGAAGGATGACCAGGTGTAATATGAAGGATGACCAGGTGTAATGTGAAGGATGACCAGGTGTAATGTGAAGGATGACCAGGTGTAATGTGAAGGATGACCAGGTGTAATGTGAAGGATGACCAGGTGTAATGTGAAGGATGACCAGGTGTAATGTGAAGGATGACCAGGTGTAATGTGAAGGATGACCAGGTGTAATGTGAAGGATGACCAGGTGTACTATGAGGGATGACCAGGTGTAATGTGAAGGATGACCAGGTGTACTATGAGGGATGACCAGGTGTAATGTGAAGGATGACCAGGTGTAATGTGAAGGATGACCAGGTGTAATGTGAAGGATGACCAGGTGTAATGTGAAGGATGACCAGGTGTAATGTGAAGGATGACCAGGTGTAATGTGAAGGATGACCAGGTGTAATGTGAAGGATGACCAGGTGTAATGTGAAGGATGACCAGGTGTAATGTGAAGGATGACCAGGTGTAACGTGAAGGATGACCAGGTGTAATGTGAAGGATGACCAGGTGTAATGTGAAGGATGACCAGGTGTAATGTGAAGGATGACCAGGTGTAATGTGAAGGATGACCAGGTGTAATATGAAGGATGGCCAGGTGTAATGTGAAGGATGGCCAGGTGTAATGTGAAGGATGACCAGGTGTAATATGAAGGATGACCAGGTGTAATGTGAAGGATGACCAGGTGTAATATGAAGGATGGCCAGGTGTAATATGAAGGATGACCAGGTGTAATGTGAAGGATGACCAGGTGTAATGTGAAGGATGACCAGGTGTAATATGAAGGATGGCCAGGTGTAATATGAAGGATGACCAGGTGTAATATGAAGGATGGCCAGGTGTAATATGAAGGATGACCAGGTGTAATGTGAAGGATGACAAGGTGTAATATGAAGGATGGCCAGGTGTAATATGAAGGATGGCCAGGTGTAATATGAAGGATGACCAGGTGTAATGTGAAGGATGACCAGGTGTAATATGAAGGATGGCCAGGTGTAATATGAAGGATGACCAGGTGTAATATGAAGGATGACCAGCTGTAATGTGAAGGATGACCAGGTGTAATGTGAAGGATGACCAGGTGTAATATGAAGGATGGCCAGGTGTAATATGAAGGATGACCAGGTGTAATATGAAGGATGGCCAGGTGTAATATGAAGGATGACCAGGTGTAATATGAAGGATGACCAGGTGTAATATGAAGGATGACCAGGTGTAATGTGAAGGATGACCATTTGTAATGTGAAGGATGACCAGGTGTAATATGAAGGATGGCCAGGTGTAATGTGAAGGATGACCAGGTGTAATGTGAAGGATGACCAGGTGTAATATGAAGGATGGCCAGGTGTAATATGAAGGATGACCAGGTGTAATATGAAGGATGACCAGGTGTAATTTGAAGGATGGCCAGGTGTAATGTGAAGGATGACCAGGTGTAATGTGAAGGATGACCAGGTGTAATATGAAGGATGACCAGGTGTAATATGAAGGATGGCCAGGTGTAATATGAAGGATGACCAGGTGTAATATGAAGGATGACCAGGTGTAATGTGAAGGATGACCAGGTGTAATATGAAGGATGACCAGGTGTAATATGAAGGATGGCCAGGTGTAATATGAAGGATGACCAGGTGTAATATGAAGGATGACCAGGTGTAATATGAAGGATGACCAGGTGTAATATGAAGGATGGCCAGGTGTAATGTGAAGGATGACCAGGTGTGATGTGAAGGATGACCAGGTGTAATATGAAGGATGGCCAGGTGTAATATGAAGGATGACCAGGTGTAATATGAAGGATGACCAGGTGTAATATGAAGGATGACCAGGTGTAATATGAAGGATGGCCAGGTGTAATGTGAAGGATGACCAGGTGTAATGTGAAGGATGACCAGGTGTAATATGAAGGATGACCAGGTGTAATATGAAGGATGGCCAGGTGTAATATGAAGGATGACCAGGTGTAATATGAAGGATGACCAGGTGTAATGTGAAGGATGACCAGGTGTAATATGAAGGATGACCAGGTGTAATATGAAGGATGACCAGGTGTAATATGAAGGATGACCAGGTGTAATATGAAGGATGACCAGGTGTAATGTGAAGGATGACCAGGTGTAATATGAAGGATGACCAGGTGTAATATGAAGGATGACCAGGTGTAATGTGAAGGATGACCAGGTGTAATATGAAGGATGACCAGGTGTAATATGAAGGATGACCAGGTGTAATGTGAAGGATGACCAGGTGTAATGTGAAGGATGACCAGGTGTAATATGAAGGATGACCAGGTGTAATATGAAGGATGACCAGGTGTAATGTGAAGGAACAACTTACATCCTTGGAGAATCTCCTTATGTTACTCTTCTTTTTCTTGATCTGCTTTTGTTGTTGTTGTTGTTGTTGTTGTTGTTGTTGTTGTTGTTATTGTTGTGCTCGCATTACGTTGATGTCTGTGTGCCAATTGCACTGCTGATGCCTGTGCCTTAATTGTTATTGCTTGATGCCTCTGTGCCTACTTACTTGCTGATGCCTGTGCAATGTACGCTAAGTTAATGATGCGATGCCTGTGCTAACGTTGTGCTGATGCTCTGTGCCAACGTTACTGCTGATGTCGTTAAGTTATTGCTGAATGTGTGTTAATGCATTGCTGATGCTTGTGCGTTACTTGCTTGATGTGCGTTAATAAGATTGTTGATGCTCATGTTCAACGTTATTGTTGATGCTCGCCAATGTTATTACGTTGTGAATGCTGATGTTTGTAATGTTACGTTGATGTTTGTAATGTTATTGCTGATGCTCTGTGTTAACGTTATTGTGATGTTTGTGTTAATGTTATTGCTGAATGCCTTGTGCAACGTTATTGCAGTTGAATGCGTTGATGTTTGTGTTAATGTTACTTGCGAGTTTCTAACATTATTGCTTGTTGATGTTTGTGTTAATGTTATTGTTGATGTTTGTGTTAATATTATTGTTGATGTTTGTGTTAATGTTATTGTTGATGTTTGTGTTAATGTTATTGTTGATGTTTGTGTTAATGTTATTGTTGATGTTTGTGTTAATGTTATTGTTGATGTTTGTGTTAATATTATTGTTGATGTTTGTGTTAATGTTATTGTTGATGTTTGTGTTAATATTATTGTTGATGTTTGTGTTAATGTTATTGTTGATGTTTGTGTTAATGTTATTGTTGTTGTTTTTGTTGCGATTTTTTTTTACATTTTATTTAATTTTTATATTTTTGTCATTGTTGATACGAGTGAATAATTTGATGTCGTAGTTTTGATGTGAGTGTCGTGACGTCGTTGTGACGTTTTAGTGACGTGGTTGTGATGTTTTAGTGATGTGGTTGTGACGACGTTGTCACGTTTTAGTGACGTGGTTGTGACGTTTTAGTGACGTGGTTGTGACGACGTTGTCACGTTTTAGTGACGTGGTTGTGACGTTTCAGTGACACAGTTGTGACGTTACAGTGACGTTGTTATGAATTTACGTTTTTTTTTTTTGGGGGGGGGGAGGGGTGATATTTTCGTATGTAGGTTGTTTTTGCGGCATCGTGACGTGTTGTCGTCGTCGAAGTGATCGTACGTCGTCGTGCAGATATCAACACAGTGACAATTGTAACGACACAGCCACGACACATAGGGATGCAAACAAAAAACACATGTTTAGGACACATTACCACAGTGAGACACATTTATTCACATTTATGTATATATATATATATATATATATATATATATATATATATATATATATATATATATATATATATATATATATATATATATATATATATATATATATATATATACTAAAATATTTAATAATTTCAATAAGGGTCTGGTTAGGAAAATATTTAAACTAAAAATATATAATTTCGTATAATTAAATGTCAACAAATTGTATAATTTTTTTTAGACGAATTTTTATTTTCTAAATCTGTGAAAAGCTCTGAAAGCTAGCGGACATTATTAATAAAATTTATTTGTAAAAAGCGAGGCGCATTTTAAGTCGTGATAAACGTGCACCACAACACTGAATATATACACACTCTGAGGTGTATGTCTGTGTATACATGCTGAGAGTGTACTGTAATCCCTGTCTTGGGGATTTGAGTATTCTTGACTGCTGGTGAGGTGGGGAGGTACAGCCTTAGCGATCCACGCTGTAGTCGACAGGCTTGAAACCTCATTAAGCAAGGGTGGGGGACCAGGAGGAGAGAGTTTGTGTGGAGTCTGGGAAGCACACCACTGTATGTACTCGGATCAAGGTAAAACATCTAGCTCTGCTGGGTGCTTGTTACACTATGCGTGTGATAGGTGGTGTTTTGTGTGGGAAACGCTAACACACACACACACACACACACACACTTCCTCTACTTAGAACAAAGGTATATACACCGAGAGATGCTCATCTTTCAGGGTATATACGCTGAGATTATACACATCTCTGCTACTGAGAGATGTGCACTGCTCAGTGTGCATGCACTGAGGCGTGTGCATCTTTCAGTGTATATATTATATATACACTGAGATGTGTATATCTCTCAGTGTAAATACAATGAGACGTGTTTATCTCTGTATCTACACTGGGAAGTGTGTGTATGCGTGTATATCTCAGTGTATGTACTGGTGGTGTACAGGTGACATGCAGTCTTAATAACCCTCGTGCAATTGACAGGCTTCAAACCCAAACAAAACAATTGTTTTAAGACAAAAAAAAAAGTAGCTGAACAAAGCTATCACCACAGCAACGTTTCGCTCAAGGCACAGCTTTATCGAGTCACAAAGCTAGAGACAAGAGAGTAACGTGGCGACAGAGAGCTCCTTCTGCCACTCCAGTATCCATACCTGTCAACACAACACTTATGAACACCCTCTAGTACTCACATTGTCCATGTTCTCGTTGTTCAGCTTGTTCTTCATGTTGTTGTTCATGATGAGACTGTTGCGGGGGGTGTTTGGGAAGTTCTTCAAGCTTGTGTTCAAAGGTTCTCCGTACAGACCCCGTGGGTAGGCTGATGATCCCTGGTCAGAAGGAAATAATAATAATAATATATATATATCTATCTATCTATCTATCTATATATATATATATATATATATATATATATATATATATATATATATATATATATATATATATATATACATACATATATATATATATATATATATATATATATATATATATATATATATATATATATATATATATATATATATATATATATATATATATATATATGTATATATATATATATATATATATATATATATATATATATATATATATATATATATATATATATATATATATATATATATATATATATATATATATATATATATATATATATATATCGTGTGCCGAATAGTAAAACTTGCGATTCTAGCTTAAATAGCAACGCTCTTCTTGCCGAACAAGGTAAGCAAAAATTTGTGTATGCAATAATTTCGGAAAAATCATTCCGAACCTAACGAAAAAAATATATTTCATTGTGGTTGTTTATTATTAAATTATTGTAAACTTGTCTAAAACATATTTAGTTGGATTAGACTTAATTAAATTGCGCTTGTCATAATAAGGTTAGGTAAGTTTTCTAAGGTTCTTTTGGTAAAAAAATATTATTTTTTACATTTACATAAGTGAAAAAAAAAGTCTTTAAATATTTAAGAGAAAATTTTAGATAGGAATTAATTTTAAATGAGTTCTTGCTAACTGACCAGTTTTACCTATTCGGCACGACATATATATATATATATATATATATATATATATATATATATAATATATAAAACTGGTCAATTAGCAAGAACTCATTTAAAATTAAGTCCTTTCTAAAATTTTCTCTTGTACGTTTAAAGATATATTTTTTTCATTAATGTTAATGTAAAAATTTATAATTTTGCACCAAAAGAATCTTAGAAAACTTACCTAACCTTATTACAACAAGAACAATTTATTTTAGCCTAACCTAACTAAATATATTTTAGATTTGTTTACAATAATTTAATACTAAACAAACACAGTGAAATATATTTTTTTCGTTAGGTTCAGAATGATTTTGGCGAAATTATTGCATACACAAATTTTCACTTGTCCTATATGGCAAGATGAGCGTTGCTATTTAAGCCAAGATCGCAAGTTCTGCCTATTCGGCACGACATATATATATATCAAGGTCCCAGGACCGAAACGTTTTCTAATAAATATGTTATAGTGATTGCTTACGTGTCTTTCTAAACCAACTTGTCGGTATTTATTACCAAGGTTTATACCACATATATATATATATATATATATATATATATATATATATATATATATATATATATATATATATATATATATATATATATATATATATATATATATATATATATATATATATATATATACAACACTGTGACTAGCCGAGGACTCGAACCCATGCCGTTTTGGCCCAATTCATGGTGAACGAAAATCACATGATGCTTTAACCCACAAGACCACCAAATCCTACAAGAAATTGTTGATAAATTAGACACATGGGCAACTCTTGGGTATCTTTATTGAGGAAACGTTTCGCCACACAGTGGTTTCATCAGTCCATACGTAGGAGAAACTTGAAGAACAGGAGGAGAATGAGGTAATCAGTCCCTCAACCTTGAGTCTATGTGTTCAGTCCATCAATCTTGAATAGAATACGGCATATCAGCGGAGAAGCAGCTTATAAACCGCAGGCAGGAGAGGTGCAGCAGTCATAGGTGGTGTCACATTTGTTCAATGTGGTAGTAGGTCGTGCCCAAGAATTAGGCAAGCTAAGAATTCCTAAGTGTCTAATTTATCAACATGTCGGTTCTCTGAACCATTCATCTACAACTTTTTGGGATCTTAATACTTAGGAATTCTTCGCTTGCCTAACACTTGGGCACGACCTACTTCCACATTGAACAAATGTGACACCACCTATGACTGCTGCACCTCTCCTGCCATACGGTTTATAAGCTGCTTCTCAGCACATATGCCGTATTCTATTCAAGATTGATGGACTGAACACATCGACTCAAGGTTGAGGGACTGATTACCTCATTCTCCTCCTGTTCTTCAAGATTCTCCTTTGTATGGACTGATGAAGCCACTGTGTGGCGAAACGTTTCCTCAATAAAGATACCCAAGAGTTGCACATGTGTCTAATTTATCAACATGTCGGTTCTCTGAACCATTCATCTACAAAGAAATTGTTATTGATTATTGATTGTTAATGATTAAATACCGCTCGTCCGTGGTTACAGTAATATATATGCTACTCGTGGAGGCTAGTACACCAGACGGGGAGTAGAATGAAAGTAGCTCAGAGGCACCCACACCACTGTATGTCCTCGGATCAAGGTAAAACACCTAGCTCTGCTGGGTGCTTGATTCTTGTAGGATTTGGTGGCCCTGTGGGTTAGAGCGTCATGTGATTTTCGCTCACCATGAGGCGGCCAAAACGACATGGGTTCGAATCCTCTGCTAGTCGCAGTGTTGTTATTGATTAAATACCTCTCGTCTGTGGTTACAATAATATATATATATATATATATATATATATATATATATATATATATATATTATATATATATATATTATTGTATATATATATATATATATATATATATATATATATATATATATATATATATATATATATATATAAATATAAATATATATATACATAAATATATATATACATAAATATATATATACATAAATATATATATACATAAATATATATATATATAAATATTTATTTTTTTTATTATCACACTGGCCGATTCCCACCAAGGCAGGGTGGCCCGAAAAAGAAAAACTTTCACCATCATTCACTCCATCACTGTCTTGCCAGAAGGGTGCTTTACACTACAGTTTTTAAACTGTAACATTAACACCCCTCCTTCAGAGTGCAGGCACTGTACTTCCCATCTCCAGGACTCAAGTCCGGCCTGCCGGTTTCCCTGAACCCCTTCATAAATGTTACTTTGCTCACACTCCAACAGCACGTCAAGTATTAAAAACGATTTGTCTCCATTCACTCCTATCAAACACGCTCACGCATGCCTGCTGGAAGTCCAAGCCCCTCGCACACAAAACCTCCTTTACCCCCTCCCTCCAACCTTTCCTAGGCCGACCCCTACCCCGCCTTCCTTCCACTACAGACTGATACACTCTTGAAGTTATTCTGTTTCGCTCCATTCTCTCCACATGTCCGAACCACCTCAACAACCCTTCCTCAGCCCTCTGGACAACAGTTTTGGTAATCCCGCACCTCCTCCTAACTTCCAAACTACGAATTCTCTGCATTATATTCACACCACACATTGCTCTCAGACATCACATCTCCACTGCCTCCAGCCTTCTCCTAAAATATATATATATATATATATATATATATATATATATATATATATATATATATATATATATATATATATATATATATATATATATATATATATATATATATATATATATATATATATATATATATATATATATATATATATATATTAGCAGTGGAAGCATCGTTCTTGTTTATTTATTACTAGTACTATCACTATTACTACTACTACTACTACTACTACTACTACTACTACTACTACTACTACTACTACTACTGTTACTACAAGAACCTTCCCTCTCTCCGCCCCGCCCAGCTGAGTGAAGGTAGACGGACAACGGTCCCCAGGAGACGCAATACACAAACCCATTTATACATGACACAACTAACAATGAGTCAACATATACCTTCTGAGCCCCGGGATATGAACCGATAAATATTAACGAGCTACAGACACAGTGATGGACAGTGCTGAAGCTGAAACACCATGATAAATGATAGAGGAAAGACACTAAAGAAGGGAACGATAGATGACAAATGAAAGCAGCTTATGATAAAATGATAGCGGGATAATACCACTTAAGTGAAGGTCGTCGGTTCGCTGGTTCTTTCCACAACGACATGCCAGAGTTGCTTTAGTCTTGCGCACTAACAATATTTGGTAACAATGTGTGTGTGTGTGTGTGTGTGTGTGTGTGTCTGTGGCCCCAGTACAACTATTACGTGCCTTGTCTGTATAATAAGCGACTACTAGAGTACCCTTTTATTTACATGGTAAATACACACGCTACGATCACATCATACTGAGTAGTGATGTTATCACCCCTCACAGCCACCAAACAACATGACTGCAGACGCTATGACCACATCATACTAGTTATAAGGACTCAGAACCACCTGGCATTTCACACCAACACTTCAGCCTGTGACATCCACAGTATCATACGGAAATCCATTCATCGACCCCGAACATAAATACACAAATGCAACAGTCTGCTCATTTACATCGATTTCCTGGCGCTGTGGTATGTGGTCCCGGGTAGTGCTTCTCCCACACAAAGCAACAACAACATAATGCGTGGCAGATCAAAGGGCCAGCGAGTGCCTTGTAAGAGTGCCACACCTGCCTCAACTATACCTCATAAAAGATCGTCGGCTAGAACACTACCTCCAGGCACTCCTTCAACGATATGAAGATAGAGACAATCGTTGAACAGCATTCGTCTTGTTGAGAATAAAAAGGCACAAAACTGTGACTGGAACAATACACAAATAACCTGCGCAATGGACAGTGACGTAGGAGACAAACTCATAAGTTTGTCTCCTATGTGCGGGTTATTTGTGTATTAGTCTTGTTGTGTTTTATAAGGGCACTGACAGCTTATGAGGTATCGAGCCCCAGGAGTTAGTCTTCTTGTTAGTGGTTTATAGGGCCACTGACAGCTTACGCCGCATCGAGCCCTTTACATAAAAGTTCTTGGTTGGAACAAAGGTAGGGGTGTGCAAGGGTACAGTTTAATGGAGGTGGGGGTTAATGGAGGTGGGGCTAATGGAGGGTGGCTTAGTGTAAGAGTAACATTGAAATCATAGTTTCCATTACAAAGTCAAAGGAAGTCTGTGTCACATGAGGGACTTTGAGTGAGGAGGTCAGCAAGACTGCGTTAGGAGAGTGCAGACGTCACAAGTGTATCCTGCGTGCCCGCTGATAGACAGGACAGTCTATAAAGATATAGTGGACTTACAATGTGGCTCAACAGTTCTCGCAGTCTGCTGCTGGTCGTTTCTCTATATAATATCCGTGAGTGAGTCGCAGGTGTCCGATAAGTGTGAGAATAGTTTCTCAAATCTGACAGTGGTCAGAAGATGGCCAGAATTCCAGTCGTGTTCAACAGAAAAAAAATTGTATTGGTCCACCTCGGACCATCATTGTCGCCAGTGGCTGTCGAGTTATTTAGGGAGCACTGAAAAATAGTCCGACAAAGGAATAGCCCTATGGAAAATTGGGAAGTCATGAACTGCTGACCGAGCGGCTGAGCGGCTGAGCGGCCTGTAACGCATTACGGGAGTCTGAAACAAATACGAATGACTAAGCGGACATGATCGCGATGTTCATGACCTTAGATTATTATATCTGGAAATGACCTTAGATTATTATATCTGAAAAAAAAAAACAGTTGTAAACCCGATACAATGGAGAGATTTAAAACTATCGGTATACACAGCTATAACATGAGAATAAGACTGAAAGTTGGGGAGAAAGAGTGAGCGTAAGTCTATAGCAGGCAAGTGAGTTTTTGTTCATGGAAGCGGGAAGGAATATACATGAATCGCCGGAGCTTCCCACGGAGGAAGGCAAAAGTAATGTGCATGGTGAAGGTAATGGGGAGGAAAATTAAGGGAAGTCATTATAGAACGAATACGGAGAGGAGAGGGGTGTAATAAATGAGGCCGACGATTAAATAAGTTATCCTTACTAATATGAGTAACCACTCAATGCGTGGAAGGGTCGTGAAAGTCACGGAGGCGGACGCACTAACGGAGACAATGGACATAGCGTCGATCTTGTGAAGGTGAGAGTGGTCGACTCTATATACACACTCTCGACTGAGGGAAACAAAAAAAAAAAAAACTCAAGACACAAACGTGACCCTTAATGGTGAATGGGATCGAGTTTAGAAAGAATATTGGGAACTGAAAAATGGAGTTGATTTCCGAAGTCTAATTTAGGTAAGGAGGAGAATGGATCGACTAACAGCTCCACTAGAAAGATGGTCTCGAGTTTTGAGGAGGTTCAGGAGGCCATGGCAGGAGCTTCACAGGAAGGTTATATGAGATTTCTAGGACATTCATCCATCGAGCAGAGGACCACAGTGCTCTCTTTAACCTAGCCTCTTGGTGCTCTCTTTAACCTAGCCTCTTGGTGCTCTCTTTAACCTAGCCTCCTGGTGCTCTCTTTAACCTAGCCTCCTGGTGCTCTCTTTAACCTAGCCTCTTGGTGCTCTCTTTAACCTAGCCTCCTGGTGCTCTCTTTAACCTAGCCTCTTGGTGCTCTCTTTAACCTAGCCTCCTGGTGCTCTCTTTAACCTAGCCTCCTGGTGCTCTCTTTAACCTAGCCTCCTGGTGCTCTCTTTAAACTAGCCTCCTGGTGCTCTCTTTTGTTAGTGGGATGAATTGTAAAGGACCTGCCTAGTATGGGCCAACAGGCCTGCTGCAGTGTTCCTCCTTTCTTATGTTCTTATGTTCTTAACCTAGCCTCCTGGTGCTCTCTTTAACCTAGCCTCTTGATGCTCTCTTTAACCTAGCCTCCTGGTGCTCTCTTTAACCTAGCCTCTTGGTGCTCTCTTTAACCTAGCCTCCTGGTGCTCTCTTTAACCTAGCCTCCTGGTGCTCTCTTTAACCTAGCCTCCTGGTGCTCTCTTTTGTTAGTGGGATGAATTGTAAAGGACCTGCCTAGTATGGGCCAACAGGCCTGCTGAGTGTTCCTCTTTTCTTATGTTCTTAACCTAGCCTCCTGGTGCTCTCTTTAACCTAGCCTCTTGATGCTCTCTTTAACCTAGCCTCCTGGTGCTCTCTTTAACCTAGCCTCTTGGTGCTCTCTTTGACCTAGCCTCCTGGTGCTCTCTTTAACCTAGCCTCCTGGTGCTCTCTTTAATCTAGCCTCCTGGTGCTCCCTTAACCTAGCCTCCTGGTGCTCTTTTAACCTAGCCTCCTGGTGCTCTCATTAACCTAGCCTCCTGGTGCTCTCTTTAACCTAGCCTCTTGGTGCTCTCTTTAACCTAGCCTCCTGGTGCTCTCTTTAACCTAGCCTCCTGGTGCTCTCTTTAACCTAGCCTCCTGGTGCTCTCTTTTGTTAGTGGGATGAATTGTAAAGGACCTGCCTAGTATGGGCCAACAGGCCTGCTGAGTGTTCCTCCTTTCTTATGTTCTTATGTTCTTAACCTAGCCTCCTGGTGCTCTCTTTAACCTAGCCTCTTGGTGCTCTCTTTGACCTAGCCTCCTGGTGCTCTCTTTAAGCTAGCCTCCTGGTGCTCTCTTTAACCTAGCCTCCTGGTGCTCCCTTAACCTAGCCTCCTGGTGCTCTTTTAACGTAGCCTCCTGGTGCTCTCTTTAACCTAGCCTCCTGGTGCTCTCTTTAACCTAGCCTCCTGGTGCTCTCTTTAACCTAGCCTCCTGGTGCTCTCTTTAACCTAGCCTCCTGGTGCTCTCTTTAACATAGCCTCCTGGTGCTTTCTTTAACTTAGCCTCCTTTTGCTCCCCCTAACTTAGCCTCTTGGGTAACCTAGCCTCCTGGGTAATCTAGCCTACTGGGTAACCTAGCCTCCTGGGTATACTAGTTTCCTGGGTAACCTAGCTTTCTGGGTAACCTAGCCTCCTGGGTAAACTAGCTTCCTGGGTAACCTAGCTTTCTGTGTAACCTAGCCTCCTGGGTATCCTTGCCTCCTGGGTAACCTAGCATACTGGGTAACCTAGCTTCCTGGGTAATCTAGCCTCCTAGGTAACCTAGCCTCCTGGGTAACCTAGCCTCCTGGGTAACCTAGGCTTCTGGGTAACCTATCCTCCTGGGTAACCTAGCCCACTGGGTAACCTAGCCTACTAGGTAACCTAGCCTCCTGGGTAACCTAGCCTACTGGGTAACCTAGCCTCCTGGGTAACTTAGCTTAATGGATAACCTAGCCTCCTGGGTAACCTAGCCTACTAGGTAACCTAGCCTCCTGGGTAACCTAGCCTACTAGGTAACCTAGCCTCCTGGGTAACCTAGCCTACTGGGTAACCTAGTATTGCGACCCCTGAATGGGTCACAATGTATATAATGTATATTACCTGTTCATATAATTTTATATTGCTTATATTTGCGATATTAGCTAAATCGTAAATATATTGCTTTATATTATTATTTGACTTAGCTACAGTATTAGGTAGGATGTAACATTTACACATTATTCAGTGTTCAATGCTCGAGAGTGTTGAGTAGCTGCCCGGCATTGGCTAACTACCTCTATAACTGCCGCCTCGCTTAGTTTCCCTGCCGGCTTCTGTGTAGTTGCTGGGCAGCAGCAGTCCACGGAGAGTCACGTGACCAGGGTGGGGGTGCTCACACCTCACCTGGGTGAGGAGACTGCCTTGCTTCTCTCTCTCTGGTTGGTGCTGGTTCCAACAACACCTCCCTCTCCAGCTCTCCCTTGTTGACCCTTGTTGGAACTTCTTCTCTGTCGCTCTCTCTTGTTGCTAGTTCTGTGTAACTCTTATTCACAGAGCATAGCCTAGATTTGGTGATTTTCGACGTTTTACTGAGGTTGTGTGTCATACTGACACTCTGAGAAACTCAGGTCCTGAGCTGTAGCTTCTGACCTAATTTGTACTGGTATCTGTGTACTCTCACAGTCGGGGATTTTCTTATGCTGAACTTAGATTCAGTAGTATGGGAGTTTTGTGACTTTTGTGGAGGATCTGCAGATGGTCCCTACTTAGGGTCGTTATGTTATCTCCTTGTTCCTGGTTCTGTGTTGTTTCTGCTTGTTATATTGCTGTTCGGTGAATCGGTCGTCTTACTGTTCAAGCAAGCTGTTCTGGTTGCCAGGTTGGTCAAAAAGTTAATGTGAGGACTTTTAGTCAGTCACTGGTTAAGTCGAGTCGAGTCTTGAGACATAGCGAACTACTTAGAGCACTTAAACACATACTCACTTGTATATATTAGTATTATGTTCTTAAATGCTGACAGTGTACCAGACGGTACTTAAAAGCCATAAAGATATGATATATACCTTCAGCGCAATAATGCTGTATATGAGAGAAGTGTAGGAACTTACATCCTATATTATATTAAATTGATTACTTCGATTTACTTCGATGTTGTCCACCTAGACAACTTTATTAATAAACGTCTTAAATTTTAATTACTTTAGTTGGTAGCCTACCAGTTGTAATCCTGAAGCACTATTGAATCTTACTGTTAAATTCTAATGGATAATTGGACCAGGATACTGACTACTTGTTACAAAAACCCAGTAACAGGCTGGATGCTAGTGGGGCACACCTTCCTAGTATTCACTGGAGATCCCTATGCTTATTAGACAACGCGTTTTTTGTAACACCTAGCCTCCTGGGTAACCTAGCCTCCTGGGTAACCTAGCCTACTGGGTAACCTAGCCTCCTGGGTAACCTAGCCTCCTGGGTAACCTAGCCTCCTGGGTAACCTAGCCTACTGGGTAACCTAGCCTCCTGGGTAACCTAGCCTCCTGGGTAACCTAGCCTACTGGGTAACCTAGCCTACTGGGTAACCTAGCCTCCTGGGTAACCTAGCCTACTGGGTAACCTAGCCTCCTGGGTAACCTAGCCTACTGGGTAACCTAGCCTCCTGGGTAACCTAGCCTCCTGGGTAACCTAGCCTACTGGGTAACCTAGCCTCCTGGGTAACCTAGCCTCCTGGGTAACCTAGCCTACTGGGTAACCTAGCCTCCTGGGTAACCTAGCCTCCTGGGTAACCTAGCCTCCTGGGTAACCTAGCCTACTGGGTAACCTAGCCTACTGGGTAACCTAGCCTCCTGGGTAACCTAGCCTCCTGGGTAACCTAGCCTACTGGGTAACCTAGCCTCCTGGGTAACCTAGCCTACTGGGTAACCTAGCCTACTGGGTAACCTAGCCTCCTGGGTAACCTAGCCTCCTGGGTAACCTAGCCTACTGGGTAACCTAGCCTCCTGGGTAACCTAGCCTCCTGGGTAACCTAGCCTACTGGGTAACCTAGCCTCCTGGGTAACCTAGCCTCCTGGGTAACCTAGCCTACTGGGTAACCTAGCCTACTGGGTAACCTAGCCTCCTGGGTAACCTAGCCTACTGGGTAACCTAGCCTCCTGGGTAACCTAGCCTACTGGGTAACCTAGCCTACTGGGTAACCTAGCCTCCTGGGTAACCTAGCCTACTGGGTAACCTAGCCTACTGGGTAACCTAGCCTCCTGGGTAACCTAGCCTCCTGGGTAACCTAGCCTACTGGAAATCACTCCCTACGAAAGTAAAAGACTGGGCAGGCGATGCAAAATGCCGCCAATAAAAAGTAGGGGCGCCATTGGTACACTAAGAGAAAACACCATAAGTGTCCGGGGCCCAAAACTGTTCAACAGCCTCCCATCAAGCATTAGGGGAATTGCCAATAAACCCCTGGCTGCCTTCAAGAGAGAGCTGGACAGATACCTAAAGTCAGTGCCGGATCAGCCGGGCTGTGGCTCGTACGTCGGACTGCGTGCGGCCAGCAGTAACAGCCTAGTTGATCACGCCCTGATCCATCGGGAGGCCTGGTCATGGACCGGGCCGCGGGGGCGTTGATCCCCGGAATAACCTCCAGGTAACCTCCAGGGTAACCTAGCCTCCTGGGTAACCTAGCCTACTGGGTAACCTAGCCTACTGGGTAACCTAGCCTCCTGGGTAACCTAGCCTCCTGGGTAACCTAGTCTCCTGGGTAACCTAGCCTACTGGGTAACCTAGCCTCCTGGGTAACCTAGCCTCCTGGGTAACCTAGTCTCCTTGGTAACCTAGTCTTCTTGGTAACCTAGCCTCCTAGGTAGCCTAGTCTCCTTGATAACCTAGCCTCCCGGGTAACCTAGCCTCCTGGGTAACTTAGCCACCTAGGTAGCCTAGCCTCCTGGGTAACCTAGCCTGGACAAGGCTATGTTACCTTTTACGATACATAAAAATTTCAGGTCACGTTAACCATCCTCGACAAAAAATCTTTTCACTCTGGTCCCCTCAAGGGAGGTACTCGATGATGGGTAAAGAGTTCTTGATCCAAGGAGCTTCAGTGACTCCCCTACAGGTTTAGCGCGCCTACCTCCAGAAGGTTGCCACCAGTGCACCAGAAACTCTTTCCAATGGTAAGTAGATAAGTAAAACATACAAGCAACAGTTAGGTATTTTAATTTCGTAACTTCTCCCCTGCACAGTAGGCTTCTTCAGTCGAGTACCTTGAAGACGTAGCTTTGAGGTGGTCAGTCCCTCAGCCTAGAGAAGAGTAAGTAGCATCGCAGAGTTATCGTTATTATTAATTGTTAATTATTATTATTATTATTATTATTATTATTATTATTATTATTATTATTATGTGACCAATAAATAACGATTTAAAAAATTCTCAAGCTGGAAATTTGATATTACGATTCTGAAAACTCAAAAACACGTGGGGGGGGGGTGAGGGTAGGTCATTCTCTTCGTTGAGGTGTGTAGTAGTAGCAGCAGTAGTAGTAGTGGTAGTCGTAATAATAGTAGTAGTTACTAGTTGTCAAAGACACTTGTCGACAGACACTTGGCCTATTGCTTGTGTGTGGAAGAGAGTGGGGGGTGGGGGAGGTATGTTGCCAAGGTATAGTAACAAACACACTGAGTGTGTTTGGATTGTGTTGTTTAAAAGTAGCTTGGCACTCGTGTCTGCTGGGAATTTGCAAGAGGAATTAGCATAACCGTGATGATACGAATGTGCTGACACAGAAAATTGAAATGGGACTCACGGTAGGAACTGCAGTAGGAATTAGTGGTGATGTGGCTGTGGTGTGTGATGTAGTGCTGGTGTGTGATGTCTGTGGTGTGTGATGTGGCTGTGGTGGGTGATGTGGCCATGGTGTGTGATGTGGCTGTGGTGTGTGATGTGGCTGTGGTGTGTGATGTGTCTGTGGTGTGTGATGTGGCCATGACGTGTGATGTGGCTGTGGTGTGATGTGACTGTGGTGTGTGATGTGGTCATGATGTGTGATGTGGCTGTGGTGCATGATGTGGCTGTGTTGTGTGATGTGGCTGTAGTGTGTGGTGGCCATGACGTGTGATGTGTGATGTGTGTTTGTGGTGTCCTGACAGTGTGATGGTGGGAGAGTTCCTTGTAGTAGTGATGGTAGTAGCCGTAGTTCTGTGTCACTGTTGTGGTCGTCCACCAGATCTTGTACGTGCCAACACGTGCGCTGATCTGAACCTCTCTAATTCGTGCATACAAACGTAGTAGCTTCCGGATCACAGATGTAAATGTACCCTATTTGCTTGCCGTGCTGCAGGTAATTTACACAGTACGCGACGCTGCTAACAGCCTATACATGGGCAGTTGAGGAGCCTCTCATAGCGTGTCCCGGGGCGGTTTAAGACGTGTTTATAACTGCTGTGGGGAATACAATGATGTGTGGAGTGTTGGTGAAAGAGCACTCTTAATTCTGGGTCACCTGACTTTTAATGTACGTGTTGTAAAGTGTTTATTGTGTGTTACAGTTGTTGTGAGGTATGTTAGTAGATATGTTGATATGCTGTGTTGCATGTGTTGAGGTGTTGCGAGCTGTGTTCGTTTATACCTTCGTTGTGTTGGGTGTGAAATCATTTCGCAATCTGTAGTTGCAGTTGTGTGTGTGTGTGTGTGCCGTCGGCTGCTCTAGAGACCTTGTTGGTTTAGCAAGATATATTTTAAGGGAAGCAAATATGTGGGAGAATCACTTGTGGGTAAATGTATTGTGTTAGGCAAAACAACACATGTGCTAATGAGTCAAGACATTAAACCTGCCATCACATAGCAACAGTGAGTTACCATCACTGCTGCTATAACTACTCTTACTGCTGCTGCTGCTGCTACTACTACTACTACTACTACTACCACCCTCTCACAGCTTGCCACCTGACTTCCGTTACGCGTTTAGTTGCAAGTTTACCCGCCCACCCAACACAGGGTGCAGAGACAATGAGGCCTATGGCCTCGCCTCCCACTCTCGAACATAAAGTTTCTCGCCGTGGAACACGGGAACTATAGCAAGGCCCTGAGCGCAGCCACAGAACAGCTGAATTAGAATAACATCTCCTTGGAGATCCTCAGACGGGACATCTTAAGATTAGGACCCATGTCAGGACACAGTTCCTGACGAATCGTTTAGTGTGTGTCATTGTCTCTGCTAGGAGTCAAGAAACGTCTTGTGGCGGAACGTCGTCTCTGTCTTGAACTGTTCATGTGTGTCTGCAGTCTACATACTAATCTGTTCAGTGTATGAACAAAATATTGTGGTCCCAGTCACAAAAACTGTTCATTATAATGATCTTATAATGAAGAAATGGAAAAAAAGACGCGTGTCTTGTGTCTGGCAGCGCGGGATTAGCGAATAAAATTGAGAGTGCATTTTAACACGTTAGATGCAATTAGTATTTGGTATTCAAAATTCAAACCATCGTTACTAAATACGAATCCACTGGTTGTGGCTGATAAACAAGGTTTGAAGCCTGTCGACTTCACGAGGGTGAGGAAGAAATTAGGGGCCAACCGTGTTGCCTTAATGACCCTTGTATAGTCGATAGGCTTCAAACCACCAGATATTGAATGGAGGAGAGCATACATATGTCGACTTGAGTGTTGTTGTGGGAGGTTAGTGGCTGTCGTTCTTACGATGAACGTTTACTGACGTAGCAACGACGTGCGTTGTAAAGCCCCCCTGCCATTACCCCTCCCCCCTTCACGCTATTAATACCTCTGGTTATAATGACGTCTCGCCTTGTGTAAGCGGCCGTCACTCTTCGTTACCACGCGCTGCGGGTGTTTGCATTATATATTTTAGCGGGTGTGTTACGCCAGGTGTCGAGGTGCGATGATGAATGTAACGCGATGGGTCATTATACGTCATTGTAACGATGGTATGAAGCCAGACATCATTACCAGACGTCATTGTAACGATGGTATGAAGCCAGACATCATTACCAGACGTCATTGTAACGATGGTATGAAGCCAGACATCATTACCAGACGTCATTGTAACGATGGTATGAAGCCAGACATCATTATCAAACGTCATTATAACGAAATTATAAAGCCAAACATTGTCAGACATCATTATAACGAACGTATGAAGCCAGACATCATTATCAGACGTCGTTATAACGAAGATATGAAGACAGACATCATAATCAGACGTCGTTATAACGAAGGTATGAAGCCAAGCATTATCAGACATCATTATGATAAAGGTATAAAGCCAGACATCATTATCAGACGTCATTATAACGAAGATATAAGACAGACATCATTATCAGACGTCATTATAACGAAAGTATGAATCCAGACATTATCAGACGTCATAACGAAGGTATGAAGCCAAACATCATTATCAGACGTCATTATAACGAAGATATGAAGCCAGACATCATAATCAGACGTCATTGTAACGAAGGTATGAAGCCAGACATCCTTATCAGACATTGTAACTGGGGCATGAAGACAGACATCATTATCAGACGCCATTATAATGAAGGTATGAAGCCAGACTTCATTATAACGAAGATATGAAGCCAGACATTGTCAGACATCATTATAATGACGGTATGAAGCCAGACATCATTATCAGACGTCATTATAACGAAAGTATGAAGCCAGACATTGTCAGACGTCATAACAAAGGTATGAAGCCAGACATCATTATCAAACGTCGTTATAATGAAGGTATGAAGCCAGACATCACTATCAGACGTCATTATAACGAAAGTATGAAGCCAGACATCATTATCAGACATAATTGTAACGGGGACATGAAGCCAGACATCATAGCCAGATTTAGTGGTACTTGTGGTGTGTCTGGTCAATCTGGTCACCGTTAGAACGTTCGTAATGTAACGAACTGTACTACGTACCTTTCCGCACGCTAGAAATAATTCGCAAACTTTAACACTCTCACTTAGATTAGGTTAAATTTGGTTAGGTTAGGTTAAATGAGGTTAGGTTAGATTAAGCTAGGTTCATTGAGGCTAGATTCAGCTAGGTTAGATTATGTTAGATTAGGTTAATTTAGTTTAAGACAGGTTAGTTTAGGTTAGATCAAGCAATGTTAGACTGGGTTAGGTTAGATCAAGCAATGTTAGACTGGGATAGGTAAGATCAAGCAATGTTAGACTGGGTTAGGTTAGGTTAGATCAAGCAGTTTTAGACTGGGTTAGGTTAGGTTAGATCAAGCAGTGTTAGACTGGGTGAGGTTAGGTTAGATCAAACAATGCTAGACTGGGTTAGGTTAGGTTAGATCAAGCAATGTTAGACTGGGTTAGGTTAGGTTAGATCAAGCAATGTTAGACTGGGTTAGGTTAAGTTAGATCAAGCAATGTTAGACTGGGTTAGATTTGGTTAGATCAAGCAATGTTAGACTGGGTTAGATTAGGTTAGATCAAGCAATGTTAGACTGGGTTAGGTTAAGTTAGATCAAGCAATGTTAGACTGGGTTAGGTTAGGTTAGATCAAGCAATGTTAGACTGGGTTAGATTAGGTTAGATCAAGCAATGTTAGACTGGGTTAGATTAGGTTAGATCAAGCAACGTTAGACTGGGTTAGGTTTGATTAAATCAAGCAATGTTAGACTGGGTTAGATTAGGTTAGATCAAGCAATGTTAGACTGGGTTAGATTAGGTTAGATCAAGCAACGTTAGACTGGGTTAGGTTTGATTAAATCAAGCAATGTTAGACTGGGTTAGATTAGGTTAGATCAAGCAATGTTAGACTGGGTTAGGTTAGGTTAGATCAAGCAATGTTAGACTGGGTTAGATTAGGTTAGATCAAGCAATGTTAGACTGGGTTAGGTTAGGTTAGATCAAGCAATGTTAGACTGGGTTAGATTAGGTTAGATCAAGCAATGTTAGACTGGGTTAGGTTAGGTTAGATCAAGCAATGTTAGACTGGGTTAGGTTAAGTTAGATCAAGCAATGTTAGACTGGGTTAGGTTTGGTTAGATCAAGCAGTGTTAGACTGGGTTAGATTAGGTTAGATCAAGCAATGTTAGACTGGGCTAGGTTAGGTTAGATCAAGCAATGTTAGACTGGGTTAGGTTAGGTTAGATCAAGCAATGTTAGACTGGGTTAGGTTAAGTTAGATCAAGCAATGTTAGACTGGGTTAGGTTAGGTTAGATCAAGCAATGTTAGACTGGGTTAGGTTAAGTTAGATCAAGCAATGTTAGACTGGGTTAGGTTAGGTTAGATCAAGCAATGTTAGACTGGGTTAGGTTAGGTTAGATCAAGCAATGTTAGACTGGGTTAGGTTAGGTTAGATCAAGCAATGTTAGACTGGGTTAGGTTGTTATCCTTGACCTCTTTTTCTCTTGTTAATAAACCGACAAGGCGCTGCCAGAAATCAGAAAAAAACACAAATTCTAACCCAGAAGACATTAAACCTTTCACGGAACCCGGAACAATTAGCCTCGGGCTTAACGAGGTGGGTTTAACGAGGCGGGCTTAACGAGGGAGGTTTAAAGTCTATCGCCAGCATGTGGGTCATTAAAGTCGCAATTAACTTGTACACAGATACATACACATCCCAGTGTATATATACAGTAAGACAACACGTGTATATATATATATATATATATATATATATATATATATATATATATATATATATATATATATATATATATATATATATATATATATATATATATATATATATGTATATATATATAATATATATATATATATATATATATATATTTATTTATATATCTATATATATGTATTTATATATTTATATATATATGTATGTATATATATATAATATATATATATATATATATATATATATATATATATATATATATATATATACATACATATATATACATATATATATATATGTATATATATATATAATATATATATATATATATATATATATATATATATATATATATATATATACAGAATATACGTGGTATGCACTACGTTGGAAATAGATATACACATATGTGTATATACACTGAGAGATGTATCTCTCAGTGTATATGCAATGAGAGATACTTTGTGTATATATACTATCACTCTTGTAAGTGTATATATAGTGTATATACAGTATCTCAGTGTATATACAGTGAGAGACACACCTCTCATGTATATACAGTAGACACACCTCTCAGTGTATATACAGTAGACACACCTCTCATGTATATACAGTAGACACACCTCTCAGTATATATAGACACACCTCTCAGTGTATATACAGTATCTCATGTATATACAGTGAGAGACACACCTCTCAGTGTATATACTGTGGGAGACACACCTATATATACAGTGAGAGACACACCTCTCATATATACAGTATAGTGTATATACAGTACAGAGTATATTTACCGAGAGATATACACATCTAAGTGTATATACAGTGGTATGCACTTTTCTGCACGTTGGAAATTAGATATACACATTTCTTATGTGTATATACACTGAGAGATGTAAATCTCTCAGTGTATATGCAATGAGAGATACTTTGTGTATATATTTACTATCACTCTTGTAAGTGTATATACACCTCTCAGTGTATATACAGTGAGAGACACACCTCTCAGTGTATATACAGTGAGAGACACACCTCTCAGTGTATATACTGTGGGAGACACACCTCTCAGTGTATATACAGTGAGAGACACACCTCTCAGTGTATATACAGTGGGAGACACACCTCTCAGTGTATATACAGTGAGAGACACACCTCTCAGTGTATATACAGTGAGAGACACACCTCTCAGTGTATATACAGTGAGAGACACACCTCTCAGTGTATATACAGTGAGAGACACACCTCTCAGTGTATATACAGTGAGAGACACACCTCTCAGTGTATATACTGTGGGAGACACCTCTCAGTGTATATACAGTGAGAGACACACCTCTCAGTGTATATACTGTGGGAGACACCTCTCAGTGTATATACAGTGAGAGACACACCTCTCAGTGTATATACTGTGAGAGACACACCTCTCAGTGTATATACTGTGGGAGACACCTCTCAGTGTATATACAGTGAGAGACACACCTCTCAGTGTATATACAGTGAGAGACACCTCTCAGTGTATATACAGTGAGAGACACCTCTCAGTGTATATACAGTGAGAGACACACCTCTCAGTGTATATACAGTGAGAGACACACCTCTCAGTGTATATACTGTGGGAGACACCTCTCAGTGTATATACTGTGGGAGACACCTCTCAGTGTATATACAGTGAGAGACACACCTCTCAGTGTATATACTGTGAGAGACACACCTCTCAGTGTATATACTGTGGGAGACACCTCTCAGTGTATATACTGTGGGAGACACCTCTCAGTGTATATACTGTGGGAGACACCTCTCAGTGTATATACAGTGAGACACATCTCTCAGTGTATATACAGTGAGAGACACACCTCTCAGTGTATATACAGTGAGACACATCTCTCAGTGTATATACAGTGAGAGACACCTCTCAGTGTATATACAGTGAGAGACACCTCTCAGTGTATATACAGTGAGAGACACCTCTCAGTGTATATACAGTGAGAGACACCTCTCAGTGTATATACAGTGAGAGACACCTCTCAGTGTATATACTGTGGGAGACACCTCTCAGTGTATATACTGTGGGAGACACCTCTCAGTGTATATACAGTGAGAGACACCTCTCAGTGTATATACTGTGGGAGACACCTCTCAGTGTATATACTGTGAGAGACACCTCTCAGTGTATATACTGTGAGAGACACCTCTCAGTGTATATACAGTGAGAGACACCTCTCAGTGTATATACTGTGGGAGACACCTCTCAGTGTATATACTGTGAGAGACACCTCTCAGTGTATATACTGTGAGAGACACCTCTCAGTGTATATACAGTGAGAGACACCTCTCAGTGTATATACTGTGGGAGACACCTCTCAGTGTATATACTGTGAGAGACACCTCTCAGTGTATATACTGTGAGAGACACCTCTCAGTGTATATACTGTGAGAGACACCTCTCAGTGTATATACTGTGAGAGACACCTCTCAGTGTATATACTGTGAGAGACACCTCTCAGTGTATATACTGTGAGAGACACCTCTCAGTGTATATACTGTGGGAGACACCTCTCAGTGTATATACTGTGAGAGACACCTCTCAGTGTATATACTGTGAGAGACACCTCTCAGTGTATATACTGTGGGAGACACCTCTCAGTGTATATACAGTGAGAGACACCTCTCAGTGTATATACTGTGGGAGACACCTCTCAGTGTATATACTGTGAGAGACACCTCTCAGTGTATATACTGTGAGAGACACCTCTCAGTGTATATACAGTGAGAGACACCTCTCAGTGTATATACTGTGGGAGACACCTCTCAGTGTATATACTGTGAGAGACACCTCTCAGTGTATATACTGTGAGAGACACCTCTCAGTGTATATACAGTGAGAGACACCTCTCAGTGTATATACTGTGGGAGACACCTCTCAGTGTATATACTGTGAGAGACACCTCTCAGTGTATATACTGTGAGAGACACCTCTCAGTGTATATACTGTGAGAGACACCTCTCAGTGTATATACTGTGAGAGACACCTCTCAGTGTATATACTGTGAGAGACACCTCTCAGTGTATATACTGTGAGAGACACCTCTCAGTGTATATACTGTGGGAGACACCTCTCAGTGTATATACTGTGAGAGACACCTCTCAGTGTATATACTGTGAGAGACACCTCTCAGTGTATATACAGTGAGAGACACCTCTCAGTGTATATACAGTGAGAGACACACCTCTCAGTGTATATACAGTGAGAGACACACCTCTCAGTGTATATACAGTGGGAGACACACCTCTCAGTGTATATACAGTGAGAGACACACCTCTCAGTGTATATACAGTGAGAGACACACAGTACTCCCATGACATTTTGCGGACGGAGGATCGATACCCCCAACTCACAACGCTGAATGGCCCACACGGGTGTTGCGCTTCATAAAATATAAATTACTTAACCCAAAAATATATTAATTTATCGTCTCTGAGTCACTTTCACGTCTTTTTATTTTCAATGCGGTTTAAGGTATTTTTTTAAGTGTAGGGTGGCAAAACATGTGGAATAAGCTTCTTCTGAGACAACGTTTCGCCCGGTGTTAAACCTCTGCGTTGGTCGAAATGATGCTCCAATGTGGAGGAAATTTCATTTAAGACAAGATTCGTTCGAGTTTTTAACCCTGGAGGGTTAGCCACCCAGAATAACCCAAGAAAGACGGTGTGCCATCGAGGGACTGACTGTCTTACTTTTCAATGTGATTCTTCAGTCTTGTCGCCCCCAGGATGCCACCCACACCAGTCGACTAATACCCAGGTACCTACTTCCAAACGAACAGGGGCAGCAGGTGTTAGGTAAACACGTCCAATGTTTCCACCCTTGTAGTAGACTCAACCATTTTTATGTACGTAATTTTGTATGTACGTGAGTATGACTGTGGTGTTGCACGCCTGAGTGTCGCAAAGTGCTTGTTGCAGAGGGCGACAACCTGCAGTGCCGTCTACCACTCTGTCTACACTCTACTCCCTGGGTTACTGGATGCTTTGTTGATGCTGAGAGTCTAAGATAATCACTTGTCTACTCGGCTGTCTGCGGGTCACCAGGTGTTTCCAGAGGGCCAACCAAACCTTGAGGGACTCAGTGATCTGCTCTGACTCCTGGTAAATATAAATCTTATGAATTTCTTCTCGACTCTCCATCCTGTGTCTGTGGAAATCGACCTTCCCACGTCTGCGTGACTCTGTTATCCTGGGAGTGGGCGTCTTCCCAGCCTACTCGTCACCGTCTCAGCCAGGTCTTTCACTGTTCCATTAATGGATAGTGGATAAGTTTATTCAGGCACGGGTATACATGAGCACAATTATCATACATAGTGTAAATTACCTAGGGTAACTGCCCTACCAAAAAAGTCAGATAAAGTGACTTAATTCCACTGGGGTCTTTGTAATACCACTCGGATCTGACCAAGCGGGCTGTGGTTCGTACGTCAGCTTGCGTGCGGCCATCAGTAACAGCCTGGTTGATCAGACCCTGATCCACCATGAGACCTGGTCTCAGACCGGGCCGCGGGGGCGTTGACCCCCGAAACCCTCTCCAGGTAAACTCCAGGTAGTATGCTATACCACGTTGAGGTGCGCTTCTCATTACAACTCTGTGCCAACACGGGAGAATACATCTCAGGCTTCAGGTGACCGTATCTCCTGCTGCTGCTGGCTCCCGTGAGGATTCCATTTACCTCACACTGGAGCACCAGATGTTCCCAGGCAGGCTACAGCAGCAGCAGCAGCAGCAGCAGCAGCAGCAGCAGCAGCAGCAGCAGCAGCAGCAGCAGCAGCTGGAGGAGCCTGTGTGTTGTTTAATCTGTCCTTGTCAAGCTTCTCACTTTTTTTCATCATTTGATTCAGTTTAGGTAATATTTCATGTGGTGTATTTTATGTCTAAGTACTTTTTTTTGTATCTACGTTAATATTCCACTTGATTACAGATTCCTTGTGGGTTTAGTTCTTAGTTTTGATAATAATAATAATAATAATAATAATAATAATAATAATAATAATAATAATAATAATAATAATAATAACTCTGACGTTCTGTGTTTCCACTCACATCCAAAAAAACTTGTTCTCGTTTTCATTGACCGTTTTTACACTCTACACAAAACCTTTGAACTTCATCTATTCCAAATATATATATATATATATATATATATATATATATATATATATATATATATATATATATATATATATATATATATTGTGTGAGTGTGTGTTTGTGTGTGTGTGTTTGTGTGTGTGTGTGTGTGTGTGTTTGGGTGTGTGTGTGGATCGTCATGACATGGAATATTGTCTTAAGATGTAGGGAGACATCCCCAGACCTCGTTAGCAGTCCTGGGACAAGCAAAAATAAACAATCTGAACCTGACAGTAATGATGAAATTCACTTTCCCAACTTCTCCTTCTCCTCCTCCTTCTCCTCCTTCTCCTCCTCCTTCTCCTCCTCCTTCTTCTCCTCCTCCTTCACCTCCTTCTTCTCCTTCTTCTTCTCCTCCTCCTCCTCCATCAGTCTTGAAAGAGACAAGTGTGACACAGTCCTACTCCACTGGTACAATACCAGCACAGTAGATGGAACACGCATCAACTAGGTTAGAGCTCCAGTCCTACAATACCAGCACAATGCTTGCGTGTCATTCAACACAAGCAGTGCTGGAGGCTCGATCCTCCGTCCTTGTTCAGAAAAAAAAGCGATAACAATCCAATTTCAAGGGTACTGGAGCCGCGAGGATTTTTGTGACCAGCTAAGGATGAAGCAGGTCGCCGCCTGGCACACAAAGGTCCTTCAAGAACACTGAATTAAAACATCCCTCTTCGACTTTCCTTTGATGGCTCAGCAGCAATGTACTTAAGTTTGAGAATTAGACACAAGTGCAACACCTTCACATGTGTCTAATTCTTCAACTTGTCGGTATTTTATACCATTCATACACAATGTACGTAAGTACTTACAGTGACTTTCCATATGCGGTTTCAGTATACAGTAATGTGCATATTAAGTGGGACAGTGATGCATTAAGACATTTATTTGCAAAATAAATGTTACTTTGAAAAATACACGGCAGTGATATGACAGATAATTAACTTACTGCTATAACTACCAATTGCTTTTACAAACATTGCAACATCGCTGCGGCAAAGAATCGACCAATGCTCAACACTTTTTGGCAAATTTTTTGTCATGGTACAAGTTCCTAATAACAGCAGTAATTAGTTTCCCCACAGTTAAACAGTCTTGTTTCACTAATCAGACCATACGCGACGGTCTGGAGTTCTGAGACTCTTTGATCGCGGGTTCTAACCCCGCCCGTGGTATGGTTTGTTTAGTCCTGTTGCCAAAGATTCTCAGTTCGTTTGAAGTCATGAGAGTTTCCAGGCCGGTTTATGCACTACATTTCTGCTTCATGAACTGTTTGTAATGCAGAGGGAAGGAAGATGGGAAATGAAGAATCATCGCACAGGAGGAAGAATGTAATGAACACAGAGAAACGTAGGTAATTCAGATGAGGGACGCAAAGGATAAAGTCAGGTTATCCGGACACTTATCCTGCACCGACTCTCATTGTAATCCCAACTGGAAGCAACCAGCTGGTTTAGTGCAGGAAGAAAAATTCTAGAGAGTTTCAGTTCTAGGCCTCAGGGGGAGAGTATTTGTGTAGGTATATCATCGTAGGTTAGTTGGGATGATATCTCGTGCAGTATCAGGGATATCTGGAGGAGGAATGCTCAGAACTAGCGAGGAGGAGGAGGAGGAATGCTCAGAACTAGCGAGGAGGAGGAGGAGGAGGAATGCTCAGAACTAGCGAGGAGGAGGAATGCTCAGAACTAGCGTGGAGGAGGAGGAATGCTCAGAACTAGCGAGGAGGAGAAGGAGGAATGCACAGTACTAGTGAGGAGGAGGAGGAGGAATGCTCAGAACTAGCGAGGAGGAGAAGGAGGAATGCACAGTACTAGTGAGAAGGAGGAGGAGGAGGAATGCTCAGCACTAGCGAGGAGGAGGAGGAATGCTCAGCACTAGCGAAGAGTAGGAGGAATGCTCAAGACTAGCGAAGAGGAGGAGGAGGAATGCTCAACACTAGCGAGGAGAAGGAGGAATGCTCAACACTAGCAAGGAGGAGGAGGAATGCTCAACACTAGCGAGGAGAAGGAGGAATGCTCAACACTAGCAAGGAGGAGGAGGAATGCTCAGAACTAGCGAGGAGGAGAAGGAGGAATGCACAGTACTAGTGAGAAGGAGGAGGAGGAATGCACAGCACTAGCAAGGAGGAGGAGGAATGCTCAGCACTAGCAAGGAGGAGGAGGAATGCACAGCACTAGCAAGGAGGAGGAGGAGGAATGCTCAGCACTAGCAAGGAGGAGGAGGAATGCACAGCACTACCAAGGAGGAGGAGGAGGAATGCTCAGCACTAGGGAGGTACTCCGTGTTTCAGCAATATGGTTGTCTCTCTCGTACAGCTCCTGTACACAAAACAGTATTTTGTAAACACGATTGATAATTTGCATCCACAGTTGAATAGCGTTTGAAGACAGCATCGTAATAATAGTGAATAAAGACAGCATCGTTATAACAGCGTGTGAAGACAGCATCGTAATAATAGTGTATAAAGACAGCATCGTTATAACAGCGTGTGAAGACAGCATCGTTATAATAGTGTTTGAAGACAGCATCGTAATAATAGCGCGTGAAGACAGCATTGTAATAATAGTGTATAAAGACAGCATCGTAATAATAGCGTGTGAAGACAGCATCGTAATAATAGGGTGTGAAGACAGCATCGTAATAATAGCGTGTGAAGACAGCATCGTAATAATAGCGTGTGAAGACAGCATCGTAATAATAGTGTATGAAGACAGCATCGTAATAATAGTGTATAAAGACAGCATCGTAATAATAGTGTATAAAGACAGCATCGTAATAATAGTGTATAAAGACAGCATCGTAATAATAGTGTTTGAAGACAGCATTGTAATAATAGTGTATAAAGACAGCATCGTAATAATAGTGTATAAAGACAGCATCGAAATAATAGTGTATAAAGACAGCATCGTAATAATAGTGTGTGAAGACAGCATTGTAATAATAGCGTGTGAAGACAGCATCGTAATAATAGTGTATAAAGACAGCATCGTAATAACAGCGTATGAAGACAGCATCGTAATAATAGTGTGTGAAGACAGCATTGTAATAATAGCATGTGAAGACAGCATCGTAATAATAGTGTATAAAGACAGCATCGTAATAACAGCGTATGAAGACAGCATCGTAATAATAGTGTGTGAAGACAGCATCGTAATAATAGCGTGTGAAGACAACTTCATAATAATAGCGTGTGAAGACAACTTCATAATAATAGCGTGTGAAGACAGCACTGTAAAATAGTGTATGAAGACAGCATTGTAATAATAGTGTGTGAAGACAGCTTCATAATAATAGTGTGTGAAGACAGCATTGTAATAATAGTGTGTGAAGACAGCATTGTAATAATAGTGTGTGAAGACAGCATTGTAATAATAGTGTGTGAAGACAGCATTGTAATAATAGTGTGTGAAGACAGCATTGTAATAATAGTGTGTGAAGACAGCATTGTAATAATAGTGTGTGAAGACAGCTTCATAATAATAGTGTGTGAAGACAGCATTGTAATAATAGTGTGTGAAGACAGCATTGTAATAATAGTGTGTGAAGACAGCATTGTAATAATAGTGTGTGAAGACAGCATTGTAATAATAGTGTGTGAAGACAGCATTGTAATAATAGTGTGTGAAGACAGCATTGTAATAATAGTGTGTGAAGACAGCATTGTAATAATAGTGTATGAAGACAGCATCATAATAATAGTGTGTGAAGACAGCATTGTAATAATAGTGCATGAAGACAGCATCGTAATAATAGTGTGTGAAGACAGCACTGTAAAATAGTGTATCAAGACAGCATTGTAATAATAGTGTGTGAAGACAGCATCGTAATAATAGCGTGTGAAGACAGCATTGTAATAATAGTGTATGAAGACAGCATCATAATAATAGTGTGTGAAGACAGCTTCGTAATAATAGTGTGTGAAGACAGCATTGTAATAATAGTGTGTGAAGACAGCATCATAATAATAGTGTGTGAAGACAGCTTCATAATAATAGTGTGTGAAGACAGCATCGTAATAATAGCGTGTGAAGGCAGCACTGTAAAATAGTGTATGAAGACAGCATTGTAATAATAGTGTGTGAAGACAGCTTCATAATAATAGTGTGTGAAGACAGCATTGTAATAATAGTGTGTGAAGACAGCATTGTAATAATAGTGTGTGAAGACAGCATTGTAATAATAGTGTGTGAAGACAGCATTGTAATAATAGTGTGTGAAGACAGCATTGTAATAATAGTGTGTGAAGACAGCATTGTAATAATAGTGTGTGAAGACAGCATTGTAATAATAGTGTGTGAAGACAGCATCATAATAATAGTGTATGAAGACAGCATCATAATAATAGTGTGTGGAGACAGCATTGTAATAATAGTGTGTGAAGACAGCATCATAATAATAGTGTGTGAAGACAGCATTGTAATAATAGTGTGAAGACAGCATTGTAATAATTGTGTGTGAAGACAGCATCATAATAATAGTGTGTGAAGACAGCATTGTAATAATAGTGTGTGAAGACAGCATTGTAATAATAGTGTGTGAAGACAGCATTGTAATAATAGTGTGTGAAGACAGCATTGTAATAATAGTGTGTGAAGACAGCATTGTAATAATAGTGTGTGAAGACAGCATTGTAATAATAGTGTGTGAAGACAGCATTGTAATAATAGTGTGTGAAGACAGCATCGTAATAATTGTGTGTGAAGACAGCATCATAATAATAGTGTGTGAAGACAGCATCGTAATAATAGTGTATAAAGACAGCATTGTAATAATAGTGTGTGAAGACAGCATTGTAATAATAGTGTGTGAAGACAGCATTGTAATAATAGTGTGTGAAGACAGCATTGTAATAATAGTGTGTGAAGACAGCATTGTAATAATAGTGTGAAGACAGCATTGTAATAATTGTGTGTGAAGACAGCATCATAATAATAGTGTGTGAAGACAGCATTGTAATAATAGTGTGTGAAGACAGCATCATAATAATAGTGTGTGAAGACAGCATTGTAATAATAGTGTGTGAAGACAGCATTGTAATAATAGTGTGTGAAGACAGCATCATAATAATAGTGTGAAGACAGCATTGCAATAATAGTGTGAAGACAGCATTGTAATAATAGTGTATAAAGACAGCATTGTAATAATAGCGTGTGAAGACAGCATTGTAATAATAGTGTGTGAAGACAGCATCGTAATAATAGCGTGTGAAGACAGCATTGCGATAATAGTGTGTGAAGACAGCATTGTAATAATAGTGTGTGAAGACAGCATTGTAATAATAGTGTGTGAAGACAGCATTGTAGTAATAATGTGTGAAGACAGCATTGTAATAATAGTGTGAAGACAGCATTGTAATAATAGTGTGTGAAGACAGCATTGTAATAATAGTGTGAAGACAGCATTGTAATAATAGTGTGTGAAGACAGCATTGTAATAATAGTGTGAAGACAGCATTGTAATAATAGTGTGTGAAGACAGAATTGTAATAATAGTGTGTGAAGACAGCATTGTAATAATAGTGTGTGAAGACAGCATCGTAATAATAGTGTATGAAGACAGAATCATAATAATAGTGTGTGAAGACAGCTTCGTAATAATAGTGTGTGAAGACAGCATTGTAATAATAGTGTGTGAAGACAGCATTGTAATAATAGTGTGTGAAGACAGCATTGTAATAATAGTGTGTGAAGACAGCATTGTAATAATAGTGTGTGAAGACAGCATTGTAATAATAGTGTGTGAAGACAGCTTCGTAGTAATAGTGTGTGAAGACAGCATTGTAATAATAGTGTGTGAAGACAGCATTGTAATAATAGTGTGTGAAGACAGCATTGTAATAATAGTGTGTGAAGACAGCTTCGTAGTAATAGTGTGTGAAGACAGCATTGTAATAATAGTGTGTGAAGACAGCATTGTAATAATAGTGTGTGAAGACAGCATTGTAATAATAGTGTATGAAGACAGCATCGTAATAATAGTGTGCGAAGACAGCTTCGTAATAATAGTGTGTGAAAACAGCTTCGTAATAATAGTG
This sequence comes from Cherax quadricarinatus, assembly GCF_038502225.1. Taxonomy (NCBI): domain Eukaryota; kingdom Metazoa; phylum Arthropoda; class Malacostraca; order Decapoda; family Parastacidae; genus Cherax; species Cherax quadricarinatus. The sequence goes on along the minus strand of NC_091314.1, from coordinate 6,640,532 downwards.
TGTGAAGACAGCTTCGTAATAATAGTGTGTGAAGACAGCATCATAATAATAGCGTGTGAAGACAGCATTGCAATAATAGTGTGTGAAGACAGCATTGTAATAATAGCGTGTGAAGACAGCATTGCAATAATAGTGTGTGAAGACAGCATCGTAATAATAGCGTGTGAAGACAGCATTGTAATAATAGCGTGTGAATAAATAGTGTGTGAAGACAGCATTGTAATAATAGTGTGTGAAGACAGCATTGTAATAATAATGTGTGAAGACAGCATTGTAAGACAGCATTGTAATAATAGTGTGTGAAGACAGCATTGTAATAATAGTGTGAAGACAGTAATAATAGTGTGTGAAGACAGCATTGTAATAATAGTGTGAAGACAGCATTGTAATAATAGTGTGTGAAGACAGAATTGTAATAATAGTGTGTGAAGACAGCATTGTAATAATAGTGTGTGAAGACAGCATCGTAATAATAGCGTATGAAGACAGAATCATAATAATAGTGTGTGAAGACAGCTTCGTAATTAGTAAGACAGCATAATAGTGTGTGAAGACAGCATTGTAATAATAGTGTGTGAAGACAGCATTGTAATAATAGTGTGTGAAGACAGCATTGTAATAATAGTGTGTGAAGTCAGCATTGAAAAAATAGTGTGTGAAGACAGCATCGTAATAATAGTGTGTGAAGACAGCATTGTAATAATAGTGTGTGAAGACAGCATTGTAATAATAGTGTGTGAAGACAGCATTGTAATAATAGTGTGTGAAGACAGCTTCGTAGTAATAGTGTGTGAAGACAGCATTGTAATAATAGTGTGTGAAGACAGCATTGTAATAATAGTGTGTGAAGACAGCATTGTAATAATAGTGTATGAAGACAGCATCGTAATAATAGTGTGCGAAGACAGCTTCGTAATAATAGTGTGTGAAGACAGCTTCGTAATAATAGTGTATGAAGACAGCTTCGTAATAATAGTGTGTGAAGACAGCATCATAATAATAGTGTGAAGACAGCATTGCAATAATAGTGTGAAGACAGCATTGTAATAATAGTGTATAAAGACAGCATTGTAATAATAGCGTGTGAAGACAGCATTGTAATAATAGTGTGTGAAGACAGCATCGTAATAATAGCGTGTGAAGACAGCATTGCGATAATAGTGTGTGAAGACAGCATTGTAATAATAGTGTGTGAAGACAGCATTGTAATAATAGTGTGTGAAGACAGCATTGTAGTAATAATGTGTGAAGACAGCATTGTAATAATAGTGTGAAGACAGCATTGTAATAATAGTGTGTGAAGACAGCATTGTAATAATAGTGTGAAGACAGCATTGTAATAATAGTGTGTGAAGACAGCATTGTAATAATAGTGTGAAGACAGCATTGTAATAATAGTGTGTGAAGACAGAATTGTAATAATAGTGTGTGAAGACAGCATTGTAATAATAGTGTGTGAAGACAGCATCGTAATAATAGTGTATGAAGACAGAATCATAATAATAGTGTGTGAAGACAGCTTCGTAATAATAGTGTGTGAAGACAGCATTGTAATAATAGTGTGTGAAGACAGCATTGTAATAATAGTGTGTGAAGACAGCATTGTAATAATAGTGTGTGAAGACAGCATGAAGACAGCATTGTAATAATAGTGTGTGAAGACAGCATAATGTAAGACAGCATAATAATAGTGTGTGAAGACAGCATTGTAATAATAGTGTGTGAAGACAGCATTGTAATAATAGCGTGTGAAGACAGCATAATAGTGTGTGAAGACAGTAATAATAGTGTGTGAAGACAGCATTGTAATAATAGTGTGTGAAGACAGCATTGTAATAATAGTGTGTGAAGACAGCATTGTAATAATAGTGTGTGAAGACAGCATTGTAATAATAGTGTGTGAAGACAGCATTGTAATAATAGTGTATGAAGACAGCATCGTAATAATAGTGTGCGAAGACAGCTTCGTAATAATAGTGTGTGAAAACAGCTTCGTAATAATAGTGTATGAAGACAGCTTCGTAATAATAGTGTGTGAAGACAGCATCATAATAATAGCGTGTGAAGACAGCATTGCAATAATAGTGTGTGAAGACAGCATTGTAATAATAGCGTGTGAAGACAGCATTGTAATAATAGTGTGTGAAGACAGCATTGCAATAATAGTGTGTGAAGACAGCATTGTAATAATAGCGTGTGAAGACAGCATTGCAATAATAGTGTGTGAAGACAGCATCGTAATAATAGCGTGTGAAGACAGCATTAATAGTAAGACAGCATAATAGTGTGTGAAGACAGCATTGTAATAATAGTGTGTGAAGACAGCATTGTAATAATAGTGTGTGAAGACAGCATTGTAATAATAGTGTGTGAAGACAGCATTGTAATAATAGTGTGTGAAGACAGCATTGTAATAATAGTGTATGAAGACAGCATTGTAATAATAGTGTGTGAAGACAGCATTGTGTATGAAGACAGCATAAATAATAGTGTGTGAACATCATTGTAATAATAGTGTGTGAAGACAGCATTGTAATAATAGTGTGCGAAGACAGCATTGTAATAATAGTGTGTGAAGACAGCATGTGTGTGAAGACAGCATTGTAATAATAGTGTATGAAGACAGCATTGTAATAATAGTGTGTGAAGACAGCATTGTAATAATAGTGTATGAAGACAGCATTGTAATAATAGTGTGTGAAGACAGCATTGTAATAATAGTGTATGAAGACAGCATTGTAATTATAGTGTGTGAAGACATCATTGTAATAATAGTGTGTGAAGACAGCATCGTAATAATAGTGTGTGAAGACAGCATTGTAATAATAGTGTGTGAAGACAGCATTGTAATAATAGTGTGTGAAGACAGCATTGTAATAATAGTGTGTGAAGACAGCATTGTAATAATAGTGTGTGAAGACAGCATTGTAATAATAGTGTGTGAAGACAGCATTGTAATAATAGTGTGTGAAGACAGCATTGTAATAATAGTGTGTGAAGACAGCATCGTAATAATAGTGTGTGAAGACAGCTTCGTAATAATAGTGTGTGAAGACAGCATTGTAATAATAGTGTATGAAGACAGCATCATAATAATAGTGTGTGAAGACAGCTTCGTAATAATAGTGTGTGAAGACAGCATTGTAATAATAGTGTGTGAAGACAGCATCGTGTGAAGACAGCATAATAGTGTGTGAAGACAGCATTGTAATAATAGTGTGTGAAGACAGCATCATAATAATAGTGTATGAAGACAGCATCATAATAATAGTGTGTGAAGACAGCATAATAATAGTGTATGAAGACAGCATCATAATAATAGTGTGTGAAGACAGCATCATAATAATAGTGTGTGAAGACAGCATTGTAATAATAGTGTGTGAAGACAGCATCATAATAATAGTGTGTGAAGACAGCATCATAATAATAGTGTGTGAAGACAGCATTGTAATAATAGTGTGTGAAGACAGCATCATAATAATAGTGTGTGAAGACAGCATTGTAATAATAGTGTGTGAAGACAGCATCATAATAATAGTGTGTGAAGACAGCATCATAATAATAGTGTGTGAAGACAGCATCATAATAATAGTGTGTGAAGACAGCATTGTAATAATAGTGTGTGAAGACAGCATTGTAATAATAGTGTGTGAAGACAGCATTGTAATAATAGTGTGTGAAGACAGCATTGTAATAATAGTGTATGAAGACAGCATTGTAATTATAGTGTGTGAAGACATCATTGTAATAATAGTGTGTGAAGACAGCATTGTAATAATAGTGTGTGAAGACAGCATTGTAATAATAGTGTGTGAAGACAGCATTGTAGTAATAGTGTGTGAAGACAGCATTGTAATAATAGTGTATGAAGACAGCATTGTAATAATAGTGTGTGAAGACAGCATTGTAATAATAGTGTATGAAGACAGCATCATAATAATAGCGTGTAAAGACAGAATTGCAATAATAGTGTGTGAAGACAGCACTGTAATAATAGTGTGTGAAGACAGCATCATAATAATAGCGTGTAAAGACAGCATTGCAATAATAGTGTATGAAGACAGCACTGTAATAATAGTGTGTGAAGACAGCATCGTAATAATAGTGTTTAAAGACAGCATCGTAATAATAGCATGTGAAGACAGCATTGTAATAATAGTGTGTGAAGACAGCTCTGAAAAATAGTGTATGAAGACAGCATTGCAATAATAGTGTGTGAAGACAGCATCGTAATAATAGCGTGTGAAGACAGCATTGTAATAATAGCGTGTGAAGACAGCATTGTAATAATAGTGTATGAAGACAGCATTGTAATAATAGTGTATGAAGACAGCATTGTAATAATTGTGTGTGAAGACAGCATCGTAATAATAGTGTATGAAGACAGCATTGTAATAATTGTGTGTGAAGACAGCATCGTAATAATAGTGTATGAAGACAGCATTGTAATAATAGTGTATGAAGACAGCATCGTAATAATAGTGTATGAAGACAGCATTGTAATAATAGTGTATGAAGACAGCATCGTAATAATAGTGTATGAAGACAGCATCGTAATAATAGTGTATGAAGACAGCATTGTAATAATTGTGTGTGAAGACAGCATCGTAATAATAGTGTGTGAAGACAGCATTGTAATAATAGTGTATGAAGACAGCATTGTAATAATAGTGTATGAAGACAGCATCGTAATAATAGCGTGTGAAACAGCACAGCAGCATTGTAATAATAGTGTGTGAAGACAGCATTGTAATAATAGTGTGTGAAGACAGCATCGTAAATAATAAGTGTTTGTGAAGACAGCATCGTAATAATAGTGTGTGAAGACATTGTAATAATAGAATAATAGTGTGTGAAGACAGCATTGTAATAATAGTGTGAAGACAGCATTGTAATAATAGTGTGTGAAGACAGAATTGTAATAATAGTGTGTGAAGACAGCATTGTAATAATAGTGTGTGAAGACAGCATCGTAATAATAGTGTATGAAGACAGAATCATAATAATAGTGTGTGAAGACAGCTTCGTAATAATAGTGTGTGAAGACAGCATTGTAATAATAGTGTGTGAAGACAGCATTGTAATAATAGTGTGTGAAGACAGCATTGTAATAATAGTGTGTGAAGACAGCATTGTAATAATAGTGTGTGAAGACAGCATTGTAATAATAGTGTGTGAAGACAGCTTCGTAGTAATAGTGTGTGAAGACAGCATTGTAATAATAGTGTGTGAAGACAGCATTGTAATAATAGTGTGTGAAGACAGCATTGTAATAATAGTGTGTGAAGACAGCTTCGTAGTAATAGTGTGTGAAGACAGCATTGTAATAATAGTGTGTGAAGACAGCATTGTAATAATCGTGTGTGAAGACAGCATTGTAATAAGTGTATGAAGACAGCATCGTAATAATAGTGTGCGAAGACAGCTTCGTAATAATAGTGTGTGAAAACAGCTTCGTAATAATAGTGTATGAAGACAGCTTCGTAATAATAGTGTGTGAAGACAGCATCATAATAATAGTGTGAAGACAGCATTGCAATAATAGTGTGAAGACAGCATTGTAATAATAGTGTATAAAGACAGCATTGTAATAATAGCGTGTGAAGACAGCATTGTAATAATAGTGTGTGAAGACAGCATCGTAATAATAGCGTGTGAAGACAGCATTGCGATAATAGTGTGTGAAGACAGCATTGTAATAATAGTGTGTGAAGACAGCATTGTAATAATAGTGTGTGAAGACAGCATTGTAGTAATAATGTGTGAAGACAGCATTGTAATAATAGTGTGTGAAGACAGCATTGTAATAATAGTGTGTGAAGACAGCATTGTAATAATAGTGTGTGAAGACAGCTTCGTAATAATAGTGTGTGAAGACAGCATTGTAATAATAGTGTGTGAAGACAGCTTCGTAATAATAGTGTGTGAAGACAGCATCATAATAATAGTGTGTGAAGACAGCTTCGTAATAATAGTGTGTGAAGACAGCTTCGTAATAATAGTGTGTGAAGACAGCTTCGTAATAATAGTGTGTGAAGACAGCTTCGTAATAATAGTGTGTGAAGACAGCATCATAATAATAGTGTATGAAGACAGCATCATAATAATAGTGTGTGAAGACAGCATCATAATAATAGTGTGTGAAGACAGCATTGTAATAATAGTGTATGAAGACAGCATTGTAATAATAGTGTGTGAAGACAGCATCGTAATAATAGTGTATGAAGACAGCATTGTAATAATAGTGTGTGAAGACAGCATCGTAATAATAGTGTATGAAGACAGCATCATAATAATAGCGTGTAAAGACAGAATTGCAATAATAGTGTGTGAAGACAGCACTGTAATAATAGTGTGTGAAGACAGCATCATAATAATAGCGTGTAAAGACAGCATTGCAATAATAGTGTATGAAGACAGCACTGTAATAATAGTGTGTGAAGACAGCATCGTAATAATAGTGTTTAAAGACAGCATCGTAATAATAGCATGTGAAGACAGCATTGTAATAATAGTGTGTGAAGACAGCTCTGAAAAATAGTGTATGAAGACAGCATTGTAATAATAGTGTGTGAAGACAGCATCGTAATAACAGTGTGTGAAGACAGCATTGTAATAATAGTGTATGAAGACAGCATTGTAATAATAGTGTATGAAGACAGCATCGTAATAATAGTGTATGAAGACAGCATTGTAATAATTGTGTGTTAAGACAGCATCGTAATAATAGTGTATGAAGACAGCATTGTAATAATTGTGTGTTAAGACAGCATCGTAATAATAGTGTGTGAAGACAGCATTGTAATAATAGTGTATGAAGACAGCATCGTAATAACAGTGTATGAAGACAGCATTGTAATAATAGTGTATGAAGACAGCATCGTAATAACAGCTATTTAATTTTTTTATTGTATTTTTTTTAATTTTGTGATAAAATGATTTTGAAACCGACAAGTTGAAGATTGAGACACATGCAGCTCATGAGAACCTCAATATAGGTTCCTATGGGCTGCATAAGTGTCTCAATCTTCAACTTTTTCATCTAGAATAACATAAAAATCACAGTATATAGGTGAGCTTGACAAGACAGGTTCGCCGGGTTGCTGAACTTGATCTTGCACTCAGTAAGTTAGACACATGTGCAACATCTGGATATCTTGATTGTGGTAAAATTTCCACAATAAAGATACCCAAGTGTTGCATTTGTCTCTGATTTATCAACTTGTCGGTTCTCTAAAACATTTATTTAAACTTGCAGTCTACTGTATCTGTTGTAGCTTCCTGGGGTCATCGCCCCCTCGACCCGGACGCAGACTAAGTCCTCCACGCATAGATTAATTAGTTCATCGATGACATGAGCCGGCAGACGTAAAATCAATTTAGTCAGTTCGTTCATCGAGGTAATGGAAATATCCTCCCCAGGCACTGTGATCAACACATTACTTTCCTACCTACAGCATTTCAACATCCCTTTCTCGCACTCTCTGGTCTCTCCTCTCTGGTCTCTCCTCTCTGGTCTCTCTTCTTTGGTCTCTCCTCTCTGTTCTTTCTTCTTTGATCATTCCTCTCTGGTCTCTCCTCTCTGGTCTTTCTTCTTTGGTCTCTCCTATCTGCTCTCTCTTCTTTGATCTTTCCTCTTTGGTCTCTCCTCTCTGGTCTCTCTTCTTTGCTCTCTCCTATCTGGTTTCTCCTCTGCAGCTTTCCTGCTGAGCTGAGGTGAGCCAAGCTGACCTCTGATATTACCAGCAGGTTGGTGTTGTGAGTCCTTAGGTCTTAGCTTATAGTGAAGGCCCAGAGCGAGCGAGCGAGCGAGCGAGAGAGAGAGAGAGAGAGAGAGAGAGAGAGAGAGAGAGAGAGAGAGAGAGAGAGAGAGAGAGAGAGAGAGAGAGAGAGAGGGGGAGACGGCTCGATCCTCCGTCCGATAAACACAAAGCAGACAGATGTGCTAACTGTGTGCACCTAACGGGAGAGGCTAACAGCGTACTTGCTGCTGCCAGGGGTCACATGACCTCTGACCTTTGACCAGAGCAGGGAAGCGGGGGTCAGCTTTCCTTAGGCCAAAGGTCAAAGGCACTTTTATACATCAGGTGACTGTCACTCACTTCTATCCGGGTACATACTCTTAAAAGTATTCATATAGTGTGAGATTCTTAAATGGAACACCATCTTTAGTGTACCAAGTTGGCACATGCCCAACAGTTAGGTCTTTTACTGTTGAAACGTTTCGGTAGGCTTCTTCAGTCAATTACAGAACCCTGGAGAAAGTTTTTAAGGCGGTCAGTCCCTCATCCGGGAGAAAAATTCAGCTCCATAGTCTGGCGAGGAAGATGTGTGGAAGGTCTTGAAGATGTTAGTAAGTAAGCTTGTATAAGAATGAGATTAAGACACATGTGCAACATCTGGGTATCTTTATTGTAGACGTTTCGCCATCCAGTGGCTTTATCAGCACAGATTCTGGGACATAATTTGAAGACAGTAGAATTATATAAGAAAAGATGAGGTAATCAATCCTTCAGCCTTGGAGTTGGTGTGAAGATCACCGTAGTCGTGAAGAATCTGGAGCATAGGCAAGAAGACCAGTATATAAGCACCAGCCTTCTTGTCTGTGCTCCAGAATCTTCACGACTACGGTGATCTTCACGACTACGGTGCTCTTCACACCAACTCCAAGGCTGAAAGACTGATTACCTCATCTTTTGTATAAAGTTCTTCTGTCTTCCATTCACGTCCTGGAATTTGTATTAATATAGCCACTGGATGGCGAAACGTCTACAATAAAGATACCCAGATGTTGCACGTGTGTCTTAATTTCCTCAGTAAGTTTATTCAGGTATACACAAATACAGCTACGTAGATTATCATACATAACAGCATATGTGTAGAGAAGCTAAGAAAACCCCAAAAAATCAGACAAAGCGAGGTCCACTAATTGAAACAAGAAGACAAAAATTGAGGAGAATTGCAGCAAGCCTATTTCACTGTGTTGTAAAGTAGGCTGTGCTAAGCAGGTACCTTTGGAATCCAACCCTGAAGGTGTCTTCTGTGTACCAAGGTACCACTGTGTTCTTGTGCCTGATAGATCTAAGGCCTAACTATACCGGAAAATAATCTCCCCCTCTCCTACATATTCTAACTTAAGCTTCGATATCCTCACAAAAATTCTTAACTAGCTTCATTAACGTGCCATCTATTCCATATATTCACAGTATTTACCACATTGCTCCCCTGTCCGCCCTGTCATATCCCTTTTCTAAATCCATTAATACAACGAAAACTTCCCTACCTTTATCTAAATATTGTTGGTGGGGCTATACACCCTCCACCCTTCCTGAAGTCTCCTCGGCAGAATGCTCCACTACTCTACTGCTCTATTGCTGAAGCTGAAGTTGTGTTTAAATATATTTTTCCACGTCTTGGTAACTGTTCCAGAATGGGTCACTGAGTGTGGAATATAGATCATTTTGGGAGACATGGGAGGGAGACATGGGAAGGAGACATGGGAGGGAGACATGGGAGGGAGACATGGGAGTGAGACATGGGAGGGAGACATGGGAGGGAGACATGGGAGGGAGACATGGGAGGGAGACATGGGAGGGAGACATGGGAGGGAGACATGGGAGGGAGACATGGGGAGGGAGACATGGGAGTGAGACATGGGAGGGAGACATGGGAGGGAGACATGGGAGGGAGACATGGGAGTGAGACATGGGAGGGAGACATGGGAGGGAGACATGGGAGGGAGACATGGGAGGGAGACATGGGAGGGAGGAACAGACTTTCTGTAATTTTGGGAGAAAAAAGGTTGAAGGTAGACCTCTAATGTGCACTAGGTAGTGTACATATGGTGAACGTGCACTGAGTGAACGCGCACTGAGCGAACGTACACTGGGTGAACGTGCACTGGGTGAACGTGCACTGAGTGAACGTGCACTGGGTGAACGTGCACTGAGTGGACGTGCACTGGGTGAACGTGCACTGAGTGAACGTGCACTGAGTGAACGTGCACTGAGTGAACGTGCACTGAGCGAACGTGCACTGGGTGAACGTGCACTGAGTGAACGTGCACTGGGTGAACGTGCACTGAGTGGACGTGCACTGGGTGAACGTGCACTGAGTGAACGTGCACTGGGTGAACGTGCACTGAGTGAACGTGCACTGGTTGAACGTGCACTGGTTGAACGTGCACTGAGTGAACGTGCACTGAGTGAACGTGCACTGACTGAACGTGCACTGGGTGAACGTACACTGGGTGAACGTGCACTGGGTGAACGTGCACTGGGTAAACGTGCACTGAGTGAACGTGCACTGAGTGAACGTGCACTGGGTGAACGTGCACTGACTGAACGTGCACTGGGTGAACGTACACTGGGTGAACGTGCACTGGGTGAACGTGCACTGGGTAAACGTGCACTGAGTGAACGTGCACTGAGTGAACGTGCACTGAGTGAACGTGCACTGAGTGAACGTGCACTGGGTGAACGTGCACTGACTGAACGTGCACTGGGTGAACGTACACTGGGTGAACGTGCACTGGGTGAACGTGCACTGGGTAAACGTGCACTGAGTGAACGTGCGCTGAGTGAACGTGCACTGAGTGAACGTGCACTGGGTGAACGTGCACTGGGTGAACGTGCACTGGCTGAGGTGCATTATCAAGCATGCAAATTGGATCTACTTATCCTAATGGCGTCTCTGTGTTTACAGTTGCAAATTTTTGAGGTCGAAGAGTTGTGTGTGTGTGTGTGTGTGTGTACTCACCTATTTGTACTCACCTATTTGTGGTTGCAGGGGTCGAGTCCTAGCTCCTGGCCCCGCCTCTTCACCGGTTGCTACTAGGACCTCTCTCTCCCCGCTCCATGAGCTTTATCAAACCTCGTCTTAAAACTGTGTATGGTTCCTGCCTCCACTACGTCATTTTCTAGGCTATTCCACTGCCTTACAACTCTATGACTGAAGAAATACTTCCTACTATCTCTCTGACTCATTTGTGTCTTCAACTTCCAATTGTGGCCTCTTGTTTCTGTGTCCCCTCCCTGGAACATCCTGTCTTTGTCCACCTTGTCTATTCCACGCAGTATTTTATATGTCGTTATCATGTCTCCCCTGACCCTCCTGTCCTCCAGTGTGGTCAGGCCGATTTCCATTAATCTTTCCTCATAGGACATTCCCCTTAGCTCTGGAACTAACCTTGTCGCAAACCTTTGTACTTTCTCTAGTTTCTTGACGTGCTTTATCAAGTGCGGGTTCCAAACAGGTGCTGCATACTCCAGTATGGGCCTGACATACACGGTGTACAGTGTCTTGAATGATTCCTTACTAAGGTATCGGAATGCTGTTCTCAGGTTTGCCAGGCGCCCATATGCTGCAGCAGTTATCTGATTGATGTGTGCTTCCGGAGACATGCTCGGTGTTATACTCACCCCAAGATCTTTCTCCTTGAGTGAGGTTTGCAGTCTTTGGCCACCTAGCCTATACTCTGTCTGTGGTCTTCTGTGCCCCTCCCCCCATCTTCATGACTTTGCATTTGGCAGGATTAAATTCGAAGCCATTTGCTGGACCAGGTGTCCAGTCTGTCCAGGTCTCTTTGAAGTCCTGCCTGGTCCTCATCAGATTTAATTCTCCTCATTAACTTCACATCATCTGCAAACAGGGACACTTCTGAGTCTAACCCTTCCGTCATGTCGTTCACATATACCAAAAATAGCACTGGTCCTAGGACCGACCCCTGTGGGACCCCGCTCGTCACAGGTGCCCACTGTGATACATCATTACGTACCATGACTCGTTGTTGCCTCCCTGTCAGGTATTCTCTGATCCATTGCAGTGCCCTTCCTGTTATATGCGCCTGATGCTCTAGCTTCTGCACTAATCTCTTGTGAGGAACTGTGTCAAAGGCCTTCTTGCAGTCCAAGAAGATGCAATCTACCCACCCCTCTCTCTCTTGTCTTACTTCTGTTATTTTATCATAAAACTCCAGAAGGTTTGTGACACAGGATTTGCCTTCCGTGAATCCGTGCTGGTTGGCATTTATACTCCTGTTCCGTTCCAGGTGCTCCACCACTCTCCTCCTGATAATCTTCTCCATAATTTTGCATACTATACACGTCAATGACACAGGTCTATAGTTTAGTGCCTCTTTTCTGTCTCCTTTTTTAAAAAATGGGAACTACATTTGCCATCTTCCATACCTCAGGTAGTTGCCCAGTTTCCAGGGATGTGTTGAAGATTGTGGTAAGTGGCACGCACAACATATCTGCTCCCTCTCTAAGGACCCACGGGGAGGAGATGTCTGGTCCCATTGCCTTTGAGGTATCGATGTCCCTTAGCAGTTTCTTCACCTCCTCCTCATCTGTATGTATGTCGTCCAACACTTGTTGGTGTATTCCTTGCTGGTGTCCCCGTCTGGTCTGTCCCCCCAGTGTGTGTGTGTGTGTGTGTGTGTGTGTGTGTGTGTGTGTGTGTGTGTGTGTGTGTGTGAGAGAGAGAGAGAGAGAGAGAGAGAGAGAGAGAGAGAGAGAGAGAGAGAGAGAGAGAGAGAGAGAGAGAGACAGAGACAGAGACAGAGAGAGAGAGAGAGAGAGAGAGAGAGAGAGAGAGAGAGTGAGAGAGAGAGAGAGAGAGAGAGAGAGAGAGAAAGAGAGACAGCTGATGTAGGTAACAGCTCTTAGCTTGCCAATAAAGTTAGGAATCCTTAACCTGTAAATAGCTTGTCAATAAAGCTAGGGATCCTTAACCTAACGTTAAGAGAGAAAAAGAGAAAGAGAGAGAGAGAGAGAGAGAGAGAGAGAGAGAGAGAGAGAGAGAGAGAGAGAGAGAGAGAGAGAGAGAGAGAGAGACGGCTGATGTAGGTAACAGCTCTTAGCTTACCAATAAAGTTAGGAATCCTTAACCTGTAAATAGCTGTCAATAAAGCTAGGGATCATTAACCTTGTCAAACCCTGTGTAAAAAAAAAAAAGAAAGAGAGAGAGAGAGAGAGAGAGAGAGAGAGAGAGAGAGAGAGAGAGAGAGAGAGAGAGAGAGAGAGAGAGAGAGAGAGAGAGAGAGAGAGAGAGAGAGAGAGAGAGAGAGAGAGAGAGAGAGAGAGAGAGAGAGAGAGAGAGAGAGAGAGAGAGAGAGAGACAGACAGACAGACAGACAGACAGACAGAGACAGAGACTACAGTATGATATACAAGGATTAATTGTTATATTTAGGAAGAAAATACAGGAAATTTTGGGAAAACGAAATATCCCGTAAGTCACTGTATCCCGGGGAGAGGGGGGGGGAAGGGATCACTGTTTCCCAGGGGGTCATTGTATCCCAGGGTTTCATTGTATCCCAGGGGGTCATTGTATCCCAGGGGTTCATTGTATCCCAGGGGTTCATTGTATCCCAGGGGTTCATTGTATCCCAGGGGGTTATTGTATCCCTGGGGGTCACTATATCCCAGGGGGTCACCACGTTGCAGCAACAACCTACCTCACTGGCCGTGTGTCTTCGAGTCGAGTCACACGGTTACAATAACCCATCATTATTTTTCTTATGGTAACACCGGTGTATATTTTACACGTGGAACAACTTGATTGATCCTCAAAGCTCTTTATTGTTATGGTTTGAACAACGCACACTTTACGCAGGTAGCGAACGTAGTGTACAGTAGTGTACACTCTGTGTCTGTGTAGAGCTGTGAAGAGCTTGACTAAGTAATTCCTTGATAAAGCTCTCTACGGAGCGGTCCACTGGACGGCTGGCAGTTGAGGTACTGATCTAACTGTTCCACTCTCTACAGTCTCGTACTCGCCTCTATTTGACTGTAGAAGTCTGGTGTTCCTGTGAAACGTTTCGACAGTAAAGATGTTCAAGTGTTGCACATGTCTTATTGATCAATTGCAAAGTTTCGGGTTCACATCCCAGTGATCTTCGCACAACACGCTGAGGATCTCACACGGTTTTCATTGTGCTTAATTTGTGAGGGCGCTCAAGACTATGTGAAAATAGGTATATTAGAAAAAAAGGAAACGTATTAAGATTTAAACGTACACACACACACACACACACACACACACACACACACACACACACACACACACACACACACACACACACACACACATACTGGAGTATGCAGCACCAGTTTGGAATCCACACCTGGTCAAGCACGTCAAGGAATTAGAGAAAGTGCAAAGGTTTGCAACAAGACTAGTTCCAGAGCTAAAGGTAAAGAAAGGTAAAGGGAAATCGGCCTGACGACACTGGAAGACAGGAGGGTCAGGGGGAGACATGATAACGACATATAAAATAATGCGAGGAATTGACAAGGTGGACAAAGGCAGGATGCTCCAGAGATGGGACACAACAAGAGGTCACAATTGGAAGTTGAAGATCCAGATGAGTCAAAGGGATGTTAGGAAGTATTTCTTCAGTCATAGGAATAGGCAGTGGAATAGCCTATAAAGTGACGTAGTGGAGGCAGGAACCATACATAGTTCTAAGACGAGGTTTGATGAAGCTAATGGAGCAGGGAGAGGGAGGACCCAGTAGCAAATCAGTGAAAAGGCGGGGCCAAGAGCTGAATCGACCCCTGCAACCACAAATAGGTGAGTACACTAAGAGTGTAAGCTTCTAACAGCTCTGATGCTTTTACCGTCATGCAGATCCGGCTCAAGCGATGCTCAACTGCTCATGCACAGTTGTTTATGCACATGCGCTACATGACTGGCTGCTCAATTTGCTTCAAAATCTATCTACTACACGAGGGCCATTAAGGCTGCGTGTCTCCTGTGCACCACCAGTCAAGGATACTGTATACTCTTAACCGGGGCTTAAAGTAAACTTCTAGTGTGAACAAATGGTTGAGAAAAAACCCGTCAAGTTGATCAATGACACTTGTGTAAAACTTGGATATCTTTATTCTAGAGACGTTTCGCCAGCCACTGTTTTTTTCTTCTTCAACTTTTCTCAGCACTGGACTGAAGCAGCCACTGGCTGGTGAAGCGTTTCCGGAATTAAGATAGCCAAATGTTGCACTATTGTCTCATCTACTAAACTTCCAGTGTATAAACCTTGGTAATAGATACCAACAAATTAGTTGAGAAAGACACGTGAGCAAACACTAGGACATATTCATTAGAAGATGTTTCGGTCCTGGGACCTTGATGACCTCTAACATACAGAGGTTGAAAAGACTGCATATATAAGCGGAGTGAGGTGTGAGTGGCCAGGCTGTGGTCATCTGCAAAGAAGTAGCAGTAGACGACAGTGGAAGACGAGATAATCAGTCCCTCAACATCTGCCCTAGATGGTGTTCCCCATCCCAGACTGATAACCCCGAAGCGTAGGCAGGAAAAATGGACGATGATGAAGGATTTCTCAGTTCGAAGGAAGACGCTTTCTAACCAATGTAATTCTTGCCACATCCTTCACAGGGTATTAGAGACTCCTGCACAAGCGGAGGGATGAGTCTGATCTCAGCTTCTCACGTACAGAATCGTTGACAAAGAAGGAGGAGTTTGGGGGTGTCTTGAGTTAGTTGTTGGCAATCTCAGCTGGTATGCTGGACGCCACACTGACGACTGGAAGCACAGTGTATCTGGTCGACCCATTTGTTGTAGTTCTTGCAGTAATGGCATGCAATACCCACACTTTGATGAACAACACACATAT